>NC_092204.1:65442389-65447777 GCF_043381705.1 Parasteatoda tepidariorum | reverse complement strand
CTCTCATTTATCTGGGTCCCATCCCATACGGGTATTGTAGAAAACGAACAAGCTGACCAACTCGCTAAACAGATACTTAATCAAGATTTTATTTCGCACCTTTCATCACCCCAAGATCTTAGTCAAGTGTTTTTGAAAGAAGAGCTCAATAAAGAACACAGAGAATGGAAAGAGTGCAAATACTTCCAATTCTTTCCGCACCTCGACGAACCTCAAGATTACCGCCCACTTATCAAGTCCCGAAAACTAGATGTGTTAATAGCCAGACTGCGGACGAAAACGCTTCAAACTAACGCGATTCTACATAAGTCCAAGTTAGTAGAAAGTCCTAAGTGCCCCAACTGCGGTCATATAAACACGAACAAACACTATCTCCTGGAGTGCTCCCTCTAACAAAAAGCTCGTAAAGACCTCTATCAATCCTTATCCCTGCAGAGCCTAGCTTTCACTGATCTGGTTAACTTGTCTCTCAACTCATGGACCAAAATTCAATCCCTCTTAAAATTCTTCTAAGCAACTAACAGATTCTAGCAATTCGCCCCAACCTTGTGCTATCTACCCAGCCCCAACCTAAATTAAGCCTTACCTATTGAAACGCAGAGCTGTAAGCGATAAGCAGAGAGCTCGCCGCACGTAACTATACTCATTACTCAATAAAGAAGAACTAAATTCAGTATTACTTAGTATGGTACTATTACTCATGGCCAACTCATGATCATGGTAACAGAATTTACGAAGTCTTTGAAAATTCCTAATTGTCTGAGACATCATAGCTTTCAGGCAGAGATTATCGAGATTATTTTTGTAAAAATTTAGCTGATCTAACATATATTCATCACGATTTTCCATTATTAACTATAATAAAATTATGTACAACAGCAATTATTAAATATAATAAAGTTATATACAGAACTGATGATGTTTAACCTTAATTTTGTGCAATCATTCTTTATGTTTGCCTAAAAGAAAGAAAAGTCAATACTTATTCCAAACCTTATAAAGAAATCAGAAAGAAAAGTTTAGAACAGTTGTAGGTGAAAGAACAGTTGTAGATGATAACTTCTAATATTTTTATTTTTATTTTAATGGCAGATATTAACAAAATAGTAATTCATAATGTTCTAATTTGTGCCAAGTTAAAGTATCTTCAATTGAAATTCATTAATTTTGCACCATTACAGGTGCCTTTGAGACAAATAAAACAACTACCAGAAAAATGAACGTCTGTTTTTGAAACCAAATTTTTTTAAAAAGGAAAACTATTCCTTATTTTTTTGTAGATCAAAGTTGAAAATTTTGTTTTTCTTTTTCATTTTATTTTTGAGCTTTACTTGTTCTTGGTTTTTCTGCTAGAAATTTTTTCTAAATTTTTTATTTCGCTTAAAAAGCACTGATGTGGAATATAATTTGCAGATGCGGTGATAACCTGCAGCGACCCATACCATGCGGAGAATTTCCCCCACTGGGCTCATGATGGTCAAAATTTACCACACTCAAGCAGTTTTCTTCGGTATTTATTCCCTTCGAAAGGGCCGTTAAGAACGCAATTACACAGTACTTATTTTAAATACCTATGGTAGTATATAACCATTGCCATGTTACCATATTGCCAGCTGTGCCTATTACCAAAATCAAAAAGGCATCATTAGCTTCATTAATAGTATGGCATTTGTTTTTATAGCTCATCTAAATGAATAAGATTGGGAGGATGGAGGAAGACCAGGTATTGGAGTAAAACAGGGTACCTCGATTCTGAAAAAAAAATTTCGATTGTTCAGTAAGAAGAAAGAGCGTTCTCATTAGAGTGTTGTTACTGTTGTTGAATTTATAGCGTTTGTCTAGATACATTTTATTTCATAGCGTCCACTTGCTTACGTTTTTTTGTTTTAAAACTATCTCCATTTATTGGTCATTACAGCTATAAAAAATCTTTTTGCACTGAGAGAAAAGTAAGGTCAAAACTACCAGGATATGGTAAAATTTACCGTCTGCCAGAACACACACACACATATATATATACAGGGTTGTTGGGCACGTCACTTCTATATAAACCCATTTTTCATATTTCTCAAGAAATACTTAGAGAATTGCTATATTGTTTTGGTCATGCGATTTTCCATACATAAAGTTTAAAGCTCTTAGAGGTTTGAGGGACATACAATAAATTACGAACGATAAATATTGTTTTTGGTTACCCTATGCCAAACAATACAGTGATAAGCTTGTAACTTATGTTAACTACGTTGTCTATTACATAAAATAACTGCACTAAATTTCGTAAACCTAACTTAAATTTTTTTTTCGTAAATTTTTTTTTGAATTGTATATAGTAGATCTTCTAAAAAAAGTCCGATTCGAAAATCCTGAAAATTTAAAAAATTTCTTGCAAATTTTCTAAGTAGATTTTGTTAGTTTGAAAAAAAGAACTTTCAATGGTAAGGGGTTTTTCACAAATTTAATTTTGTACTATTAAACAAGGTTTATTAAAAAGGAAATCATTATTAATTGAAATTGACAAGACCACACCCTATTAAATTATGTTTTATTTCACATGCTTTATTTCTTATTACGATCACATCTTGTTGTCCTTATCATTATTTTAGGGTATTATAATTTGTTATTAAATTAAATTTTATTATACAAAAGGTTTTATTTTGCAAATTACTTATCATTAAAATATTACAAAAGAATTAAAAAAGATACTTAGAAATTGCTAGAAACTTTTTAAATCTTCAAAATATTCAAGTCGGATTTTTTCATAAGTTATCAAATACGATTATAAACAAATTTTTGAAGAAAACATTTTTTACATATTTTCCGTACATGCGCATTATGAAAGGATTACTTTAAATGCTGATATCTTACACAATTTCAAAGAAAAATTCAAATTTAAAGAGGATATTTCCATTATTAATTAAAAATTATTTTAACAATTTTGTTGAATTTTTTTTACTATTTTAGCAGTTATAATAAAAAAACCTAAGTCAAAAAAACATTTGATAAAAATATCCATATCTTGAGAGCGAGAGAAAAAGAGAGAGGGCACATTTCGATACAGTTACTTTAAAAACAGTTTTAATATTTAATAGTTTAACATTTAAAAATCATAACAGCACTATATGTCTCATCGCACTTGTTTAAACAATAAATTTTTCTGAAAACGGAGAGAAATATTGTCAGTTTCCTTTGTGGCTTATTTAGTTAATTTTGGGGGATAAAATATTTAAGCATTTATTAAAGAAAACCTTTTACGAAAAGAAGCCTTTTTTATATTTTCCAAATGCACTCCCAACTTACAAGAAATACTTTTCATTTGCTTATTTCTCCAATATTTTAGGAAAATTACTTCTATATCCATTACTCAGCTAAGCCAATAGGCCTTTTTGACTGATACTTTCACGTATAGCATTGAAAAATGATGCCAAGTGAATCTGAAAATATCACAATCGGAAAAAAAGAAGGATCTTTTACAGAGGCTTTCGAAGACGACTCGATTTTCATACCATTCCACAAAATATCCCTCGTGATTCCTTCCGAATTTTTTTTCCTCCACGCTGTTCTGGTAACTTGACGTTTCAGCTTCACAAAAAAGCGAAACACAAAAAAGAATAGAAGTGTCAAAATGACTAACGGTCGGGAAGTTTCAATTTTTGAAGACCAACTGTTCAGGTCATGCGGCTAACTCACTAAACCCCCAAAAGAATCTGCCAAATGGACTTTTTGGCGAATAGAGAATTCTGTTTATCTCTTCTGCTTAGGAATAAATCCAATAATAGTGTCAGGAAAGAAAAGGTATACAGTTAGGGGAAGATATTATTATTTGGATAGCAGAAACACTCCCATACGTAGTTGATATTACCGCATCATGCACAAGAGCCCGAATTGCTTGCGTAAACTGCCTTCATGCCATTCAATATATCTTAAGCCTGGCTTAAGATAGCAACAAAGACTTTTATTCAATTGCTTGGGTTTTAGAGTATTGGTAAAAGCACTCACTGTTTAGAAGTTTATATCATAAAAATAGCAATTCAATGCTTTCATTTTTTTCTTAAAAAACATAATGCATTCCAAAATTGGTAATAAAAATTGAGAAAATATCAATTTGTTCTATTTAATCTGCATTTGTATTTTTAGGGGCTTTATTGCATGTGTTTTAAATTAACGTTCAAAGTTACTTTTAGGATATTAAATGGAGGTGAATATATTACAAAAAGTAATAAAAATAATATAACGAGTTACATTTTAAAATTTTATTTTCTAGACATAGACTCTTTGATGAATAACACATCAAAAATAAATTTAAACTGTTTAGGAGTTTACATTATGAAAATAGCATTTCAATTTTTAAAAAAAGAATGATGAAAAAAATATGTAAATTTACGCTATTTAATCTACATTTGTATTTTTTGGGCCCTCATTGCAAAGCAGTTTTTATAATTAATCTTCTAAGTTACTTTTAGGATACTAAAAAGGGGATGTATAGATATTGCAAATAATAATAAGATAACGAGCTACCTTTCAAAATAACGTTTTTAGGACATAAATTGCACCTTGATGTCATAGGATTCTTGATGCCTTGATCAACTGTAGAATTCAGCAACGTTTGTAAATTTCAGTAACTAAGTTTTTATTTCTATAAAAACGACCATTTATTCTGAATAAGTACTTATAATGTCACTAACTATTCAACATAACTTAAATTATCTCTAAGGACTACCTAACAAAATAAATATAAATAAATAGTTAACGTATAAATACTTATTTATCACTAATTGAATCATTACCGAAAACAATCAAACAAAATGAATCCAAAAAAATACTTAACGTATAGCATAGCACTACTTTTTAACGTACAACGCTATTATTTAACATTATTTAAATTATTATTTGAGACAACCTAATAAAAAAAGAATCTAAACAAATACTTACCGTATAGCTAATAATTATTAAATACGACTTAAATTATTACTTAAATCAACCTAACAAAAAGCATTTAATTATATATGACTAGTGTTGCCAATTGAGATTGAGAAATACCAGTGTTTTTAGTGCCCCGTATGAGAAATAAGCATAAAGATTCCATACAGAATTCACACGTGAAATAGTTATCTTCTTCCTCCGCCCACTGAAGTATTCGTGCTTCCAGCAAAAACATTTTCCGCTATGGATTTATCTTTTTACCTTTTTTTTCGAGCTAAAAATACATCATTACAATATAAGCAATAAATTTTATATATATATATATATACTATATATATATATATAATTTTTATATATATATATATATACTATAAGAATAAGCCATGAGTAGCCAAACACTGGTTAAGAGTGGTGATGATAATTTAGTTTATATAGTAAATTGAAATTTTGAGCGCTGATTTTTATTTC
>NC_092204.1:65434809-65442274 GCF_043381705.1 Parasteatoda tepidariorum | reverse complement strand
AAAGTTCGCATTTATATATATACATATTTATATATATACATATTTATATATATATATATATATATATATTCTTTCTTTTGAAAAGGTTGAAAACTACTTCGAAAATTGCATGAAACTTTTTAAATTTTTAAATTATTCAAATTAAATTTTTTGTGCTAAATATAATTCACTACAAAATCATGAAAGAACATTTTAAAATTTTTTAGTGCATACGCAGTATAAAAGAACTAGCTTAAATACTCATAACTTGCGCAGTTCTTTACAATTTTCTTTTTAAATTTTAAATCGAATGTTTTGTATTTAATCTTAAATTGCTCAAAAAATTTTGCTTCATTCCATTGAGTAACTATAAAGTTATAATGAAAACACTTGAGGCGAAAAATTTACTTTTCTTATAAAATGTCCACATCTTCGTAAATATTTTCTCTAGATTTTCGAAACTTTCGAAACCTTCTTCGAAACTAAAGTAATCGATACAGGTTACAAGTTCATTGATTGATTCTCTGACATAGAGTGTTAAAAAATAGTTTTCTTTCGTAATTTATTGTAAGTCTCTCAAACCTCTGAAAGCTTTAAATTTTTTTGCCTAGTATGAAAGAGTGCATGAACTAAACATCTCTAAAGTTACAAAATAATCCCAAGTATTTCTTGAGAAATTTAATAAAAAAAATGTCAAAAACTGAAAGTGTCTCTTCCATTATTGTAGGATAGTTATATATATATATATACATATATATATGTATCGTAAAAAATGGTTTAGAATAATAATACATAGTTATAGTTTATTTTAACATGAGAAACAACTAAGAAATACTTAATTCTTGTTTGTGAAGCTGAGCCAATTTATTATTATAAATCGTTATTTACCATTTACACAAGAATCGAACCTTTGATGAAGCCATGTAGCCTCTAGCTACCGAACGGATGGTTACTTTCCTTTAAAATATATAACAATACTTTGAATCATCTAATTGAAATTTTCTTTATCGAAATGCTTTGAAAAAAAGGAAGAACTAATATTTTCCGGATTTTTGTTATCGATAAAGTGCGTTTGAGTAAGGCTGATTGAATTTAACAGAGCCACTTTTTTTCTCTCTGTATTTAAACAGAAAACTTTACAATGAAGGTACGCCAAAGCGAATAAAACTTTATGTTTTGGAAATCAAAAGAATAGCACGTTAATTAATATGTACAATTTAAGTATAATAATATTCACAATACACTGTTGTTTTCCGAAATATTTGTTGAATTCAATTTAAATGCTCGCTATCGTAAAACCGGTATTGCATTGTTGTTAAATTAAACAATAACAATTTGGCAATCAAATGATAAACTTTTATCTCTAAAACAAAAACGGTAACTCTAGAATTTGCATACAACAATTAAATATTTTTGAATGTTTTTAATTGAAACAAATACAATTAATTCAAATAATTGAAACGTTTAAATAATTATGATAATTAAAAGAGGAATGCGAAGTACCATTTGTGGTCTATCTATATTTTAATCTTTTTAGTTCTTCTTTCTCCCGTAATATAATTTAAAAACAGATATTAATATCATATTAAATATTTGATTATATTCTAGACCCAGATGTTTGTATGATAAATATTTCTTTCACAAAAAGTCTCATTAAATACTCATCAGTAAAATGTATATCAATTCACCTTATTTTTTATAGTCCTAGAAAAATCTTTTCCTTGTTAAAAAGCAAAAAAAAAATAGACTATTTAGAAAATCCTCAAAGGATGTGCAAAGATACAGAGTAATTAGGTTTTGATTTTTTAAAACACGCAATCTAATGGTTTTTGTTCGGAAGTTTTTTTTTTTTTTGCCCCCTCTCTACTATGTGAGAATCTTAATTTCTCGAAGATTCGTTAAAGAAGTGATGTGAATTTAAAAGGTAGCATCTTAAATGATATTCCTCCCCTTTGGGTAATAAAAAAAATTACATTGTGCTTTTTACAAACTAGTTTATAAAAAATATGTTTTCAGCTATTTGCGTTATCTTAAAATTATTCGATATTAATTATTCAAAGGAATTTTTTTTTAAAAATATGACATTAAAAAGCTATTTTTAATCCTATCCTACTAATCATGGAATGGAAATATTTTCATTGAGATGAATGCAAGTGCAATTTTTTCGAACAGTGCAAGTACAATTTTCCGAGTCTTATAAAATCTGCCGTTTCATTAAAAAAAATGCAAAGAGAAAAAATTTTTGGTAAAATTACTATACAGTATAGCAATGGCATTTCTGCTAAAAATAAATAAATAAATACATAATTCTGGATAATAAGATCAAAATACATGGCATTCAAACCATTCATTGGATAAGTTTTCATTTGAGTAACATTTAACCGGAAATTCTCGTTTTCAAAACTATAGTTCGTATTATTACACATTTAGTAAAAATACAAAACTGAAAACTATGCCAAGATCTAAAGTGTCATGAATAAATTTTCATTTTTTACCACATTTACCACAGTTTATCACATACTATAAAACTATATTTTATTGTTAATTTTACTAAAACCATTATCAAAGTTCTTCGGTAAAAATTACTGAGCTTTTTGGCGTTCCCATAGAGCCAAGTATGCAGGAAATCTTACCATATTCTGGCAGTTTTGACCATACTTTTTTCCTCCGTGTGACTCTCATTTTAGGTTACAAATTTAAAGGTCTGTGAAAAAAAATAAGCAAGTTTTGAACAGAATATTATTTCATAAAAATACATTTATATAGAAATACTATAAATTAGACATAAAGAAATGTATCGAAATCTACCCAAAGTTTGAAACTTTGCGACGTTTGTGCTGTAAAATGTTGCCTACAATTGATAAATCCGAAATATTAAGACATGGAGTGCCATTAAGGAGAGCAAAATCTTCTCATCGTTTCTCGATATTTCAAGCATTGTTAGGTCTCCCAACATCTCCCACGTGGTCTCCAAAGTTCTAACAAAATTATTTTTGCTCGAATTTCAGGACACTCTTTAGTTATATCTTTTATGTAAAATAATCTATAGATAAAAATTATAACAAATCTAAGAAAGGCAAACTTTAGAGCCCTAAAGCATGCCCACATCTACGAATTAAAAGCTTAAATGGGCCCCTAAGATGATTTATGTTTAAGACATAATAGTATTTCTATCAACGCCATTTACCATGAAGCTACAATTTATATCATTGGCAGTTCTCTTGTAAATGATCTCAATTATGCCTAATCCTGTATTGTACATGAAAATGTATTAAACCTTATTTTACTAACGTCGTCCTCTCCACTTTCCAGTAGCTTCTTTTGTTTTCCACCATTAATCCCTTTTCAATTTTTTCGTTGCCTACAGAGTTTTTATCTTTTATTTCTAACTTGTTTCAGTTTTCAGCATTCATGTGTTGCCTTTCTGGCGTAAAACGTCATATTCTAGCTCTCGTAACATGCCGATCTTTAATTTAGCTAAAGATGTTTTTATTTATTTATTTTAAAGTTTAGGAGTACTAATTTACAGTACATCGCCTCTTATTTTATAATCAGCATAATGACATTTCTTCTAAAAGGGTTTAGAAGCATTTAATTACTATACATTATCTCTAATTTTGTAATTATCATTAGTTGAGATTTCTTCTAAAATAGTTTATGAATACTTACTTCTATACATTTCTTCGAATTTTATGATTAACATAATTTGACATTTCTTATAAAAGAGTTTATGAATATTAACTTCTATACATTACTTCGAATTTTATAATTAACATAATTTGACATTTCTTCTAAAAGAGTTTACTAAGACTAACAATAAATTGCACTTAATTTCGTAATAATGCACATAATCTTGTTTAGTTTTTATAAAACAAACGGTTTTGAATACCAGGAATCCAGGAAAGAAATAAGTACAAAGTTTCAAGGGAATCAATCGTTCATATTTTAAAGCTTTTTTCTTCTTGTTTCTATGAAATAAACTTTGAGATTTGGCTATGTTTTAAGCTCGGATCGTTCTTATAAAGAAAAAAAATAATCCTTGAAGAAACGGAATCTTGAAAGGAGATTTCTTGAAAGAAACGAATTGACATTCAATCCTTCTCAAATAAGCCTTAAAGATTCAAACGATTGGAGGCGATTTGAAATAAGCTTTAGAAATTCTGTTCTTCGCTTAACTTTTTCCCTACCGCACATAAAATTTATCCCTATTTAAGGGAATAAATGAAAAATAGAAATATTAGTCACGCTAAAACTATATTTTGTAAGTTTTATAAAACAGTGAAAACCTATTTTTAAAAATTCAATAATTTATTATACGTGCTTGTCTTTTCATAACAAATTATTTTGAATATATTAGTTTTATTTAGTAAAGATCATTTATTCCTCATAATTTCATGTCTAACTAGAGAGTTCAGATCTCATGTGAAGTCTAATTATGCAGATTTCAGTCTTTCCTTAACCAGATATAAAAAGAAAATATCGTCATATTATCGATAATGAGAGTTTATCGTTAATAACAACTAGAATGTTCAAATTTTAACTAGCCCTAAAAATTTTGATTTATATACATGTTTATATATGATTAACTAGTATATAAGTTTAATTAGTCATCATAAATTTTAATCATTTCTTACCGTTTACCAACTATAATTTATAACACCCAATTTTTACCAAACAATCTTCATCAACAATCGAAATTTTGACCTCTCTCTGGTTAGCTAAATTGTGCAAATTTTTACTGGAGCTTTGTACTTGACATCAATACAAGTCACAATTATGAAAACAAAACTTTTGACTGGTAAAAATTTTGGCCGTTTTCCGACATTAACGAAATAACACACACAAAACAAAATAATAATAAAATGAAATTTCGAAAATTTTAAAAATTACTGTTTTTAAGTACACTAAAAAAATAGTTTATTTCTGTCGAACTTAAAACAAGAGTCATAGGTGGCATCACTTTCCTGATAGACTTCTATTACTTCTGAAAATCAAACCCTCTTTCAAAGGTCGGGGGAACTTTTTTTTTCTTTTTAGATTTGATAAAAATAAAATTGTTTTTTTATTTTCAGACTACTTTAAAAACATATATATTTTTTTAATTCATATTGTTATTTCTAAAATAAATATAAATTTATAATATAAGAAATATACATTTAATTTTATAATAATAACTAAAAATTATACAGTATATTTTCAGTATTTTTTGAATTAAAATCGTACAATTACGCTTTTAATCTCAAAAAAGAAAATAAAGGAAAAAATAATGATTAAAAAAATAATGATCAATAAAAAAAAGGAAAAAAAATAGTGATTTTTTATAAAATATGTTTCATACT
The DNA here is from genome assembly GCF_043381705.1 of Parasteatoda tepidariorum. NCBI lineage: Eukaryota > Metazoa > Arthropoda > Arachnida > Araneae > Theridiidae > Parasteatoda > Parasteatoda tepidariorum. The sequence goes on along the minus strand of NC_092204.1, from coordinate 65,436,956 downwards.
TTTTAACATATTTTTTTCGATGTTTATTACAAATTTTCTATTTTTGATGTTGTATTTTATTTCTGTAAGTCGCGTATAAATGCTTATTTGAAAGCATCGAACTCTCCAATTAGAGAATAGCAAATAAGCATTTTCCATAAGCTCTTTCTTTAATCTTCTTAATTGCACGAAAATCATTGCCGATTTTATCTTAACGAAGAATAGCGGAAACTAGGCTGTCAGTTTCATTTTTATTTACAAATAAAATTTGCTGTAGTAGTTGCTTCTTTAATAAAAAATAAATAAATCTGTCATTATTTTAGGTTTTTATGATATCTAATGAAAATTCCAAAAATTATTGTAAAGTAACAAAAATAATGCTTCCATGAGAAAAAGTTTCCTCAAAATTAATTTTAAAAAATTTAATTTTAGTAAAAATTAATTAAAGTATTATTTTATTAAACTAATGAAAAATTGCAGAAAATATGTTTTTCATGCGCTAAAACATGTATTCTATTTAAACCTACCTGTTCATTACCTCGATCTACATTTGTGAACCTTCGGCTGTTAGCTTCTAAAGACTCGCTACAAGAAAATTTCTACTTTTACCCTCTCTGAAACTTTCGTGGATGATTAAGTTTTCTGGAAATTCCAATCGATGCACAACATGTAAGTTATTTTGGTAGAATTCCACATAAGCGGAAGTGATTCTCGAAAAATGACGCTAAGTCCATGTGCTCGAAAATCAAAGTAATTTTAAACGTTATAAAATTTTGTTATTCTGAAAATAATTATCGTTCTTTTAACTTGGTAATTCTGCAGTCTATATAAAGATTTTTAATTTATGTACTTAATATTTAAAAATAATACAGTCAAGAACATCCAGTTCCACGTATGTATATCTTAGTACTCATGCCAAAATTTATAACAGCGTAGTAGTCAAGTAAAATCTCATAGTATTATGAGCAATTAATTTTATATCTGTTTAGTAATCTTTTTATGTGTATTTTAATAAATTGTTTAATATTAAGGTTCATACATACATTTAATAGCTTCAACTATTTGTATTTTTTTTCCATAATTTTGAAATTTACTCCCAAGAATTAAATATTTTTTTTTATAATTAATATTAGCTTCTCTTCAATAATTATTTATTTTGCATGGTTTGCATAATTAAAATAGTTTTGAAATTAAGGTTCATACACTTAATATTAAGGTCCATACATACATTTAATAGCTTTAACTATTTGTATTTTTTTTCCATAATTTTGAAATTTACTCCCAAGAATTAAATATTTTTTTTTATAATTAATAATAGCTTCTCTTCAATAATTATTTATTTTGCGTGGTTTGCATAATTAAAATAGTTTTCAAACTGAGATTTACTGTAGTACTACCTTGTATTTCGTAGTTTTTCAAAACAAATCTAAGTAATTATTAAATTGATTTATTATTGTACTTAAATCGTCCATAATATAACAATATGTATGTTTGTTCCTACTTAAGATTCAATTTAACATTTGAATCATTATATTTTTTTACTTTGTCAAAATCTGAGGTACACGCATGTGTACCTAAAACTTTAAAGCTGCGAACAATACCATCATAAAAGTATACGGTAAGAAATTGTTAACTTTAGACTTCGGTCTTAGACGAAAGTTTAATTTTCCATTTTATATTTGTGATATAACTAATCATATTATAGGTGCAGATTTTTTATACTATTTTAATCTTAAACCTAATATTAGAAAACGTTGCTTAAATGATATTACTACTAATTTAAATTCTCATTGTATTTTTAAAAATTCTGACATTATTTCAATTAAAACTGTTCTTGGTGAAAATTTTTATGAAAAATTGTTAAACGAATATCCTGAAATAACGAAACCTATTTGCTCAGACCAAATTGTTAAGCATAATGTTGTACATCATATAGAAACTTTTGGTTCACCAGTTTTTGCTAAACCTCGGCGTCTAGCGCCCGATAGGCTAAAAATAGCAAAAATGGAATTTCAACATATGTTAGATTTAGGCCACATGCGCCCATCCAAAAGTAATTTTTCATCACCTTTACATTTAGTTCCCAAGAAAAATAGTTTGGACTGGCGTCCAGTAGGTGATTATCGAGCTTTAAACGCTCAAACTGTTAAAGATAAATATCCAATTCC
>NC_092204.1:65394733-65434530 GCF_043381705.1 Parasteatoda tepidariorum | reverse complement strand
TGAGCTGATTTGGAATTTATAAGGAAATTCTTCTTCACTTTTACTAACTGTAACTGTTTTTATGTGCTTTGGGGGCGGTTTTTTTGATGTCTTTTAAATGTTTTGTATATTTGTTTCAGTAAAGGTGATTTTATTACAAAGTTTTTCATGAATGTTATTATGGTAGATATTTATTTAATGTGGTAATTATTATTATTATTATTCTTTATGCTTGAATTTTCATTAGGGGCCTCGGGGCACTGTTAGTTTTGGCTTTGCCACTAACAACAGAAAGGCTCCTGTGTGTTTACAGACAGTGTGTCCCCTGATGAAGTGCTGCTCTGTAAACACACAACTTTATTTAATTTTCTTTTAATTATATTTATATATTTTTTTAAGTAAATTTATATTATTACTTGTTTTTAAGATTTGAATTTGGTTTTAGCTGCCTTGTGCGCTGTTCCAATTTGAATTTGAATTAATGTAGTTATGTCTATTTTGGTTACCTCCTGTTTTATTTATTTCATTTAAGATTTGAATTTATGTTTGGAGGTTCATACATACATTTAATAGCTTTAACTTTTTGTATTTTTTTCCATAATTTTGAAATTTTACTCCCAAGAATTAAATATTTTTCATAATTAATATCAGCTTCTCTTCAATAATTATTTATTTTGAGTGGTTTGCATAATTAAAACAGTTTTGAAACTGAGATTTAATGCAGTACTGCATTGTATTTCGTACTCTATTTAAAAAAAAATTTCTAAATAATTATTAAATTTATTCATTATTTTAAATCAATCATTATATAACAATATGCATGTTTGTTCTACTTGAGATACAATTTAACATATGAATCATTTATATTCTTTTACTTTCTTAAAACCTGAGGTACACGCATGTGTACCTAAAACTATTAGCCCCCTGGCAGTGTAATTTCTATAATGCTTATCTTATGACTTAAGTCAGTAAAATAGAAATTTAAAACTGTAAAATATTTTTTGCAACATTTCTTTATAGTTCAGTAGATTAATGTTAAGTAGTAGATTAATGTTAAGTAAGTAGGGAAAAGGTTAATGTTAACTTGCTTGAATATGCATATTTAGTTTTATTTTCTTGAACCGGGCAGAATAGTTTGCGTTTTGACGGTACTATCATATAATGTTATATACATAAGAAAATCTCCAGCTTTACAATAGACTATCTATAATTCTTTTTCTTGTTTGAAGCAAATGATATTTTTTTTATTCTTTTTGGTGAAAACACTTAGTAAAATTACTACCACTGATTGGAGATGCATCATAAATGATCTAACCGTCGCCATTTTATTAATTATTCATTTCATTTCTTTTAAAAAAAAACTTATTTGACTTTAATTTTTTGAATCAGTAATAAAATGTATTGTTTACTGCAATCCAACTTACTATGTTATGAACATCATTTAATAGAATCACAAAATATCTATGCTATAACAGTCTTACAAAACCAAAAATAAAGTCATAGTTCTATGAGTTACAGTTCCTGCCATCTTAAATGCACTTTGTGAGTGATATAAGCTCCTGGTAACTTCAGCGTATGTTTGCGAATCTATAACCTTTCAGTCTCGTGACAAGAACTGCCTTACCAAAAACGTTTAACAAACGATCAAAAACATTTTAACGTACAAATTGAAAAATAGAAAAAGGGAACACCTGAAAAACTTTTAACTCAATGGTTAATTTTTCTTCTACTAGCATGAAAACTTAATGGTTTGAGTTATTGATCCGAAGTAAGCTAATTAATTAGTGAAGATGATATTTTAAATTTCAAAATCAGATGCAAAAGCATACCTTCACAGAATAAATGTTGTTTTTTTTCGACGGATTTCAATTCTTGACCCTAGATGTTATATAGAATATATGGTCTCAATAATTTAGTCAAGTCAGCGGTTGAAAGCTTAAACCCCTCTCGTTAAATTTATCTTTTGTAAATTTCGCCATTGTTCAGTTTTGAAATTCTAAGTTCTAAAATTGGCCATGAAAAGGCACAGATTTGAAAATATAAGCTGTAATCAAGAAACTTAAAGCGTGTACAAAATGAGAGGTTTTGGACGTTGTATGAATGTTGTTAAAAAGGCATTGTAGATAATGAGAACTACCTTAAATGTCAATAACGTTTATTTTTTGTCCGGGAAGCATTTAATAGTACTGTAATATGTATGTTAATCTTCAGTAACCTTACTTTTTGATCTCACCTCGTATAAAAAAGGCATCTGTTTTTCACTAACTTGTAACCTGTATAAAACTCTCTCTAACTATTTTTTTTCTTCTTGAAGTAACTAATTTTCTTATCCTTAAAATTGTTAGGTATGAAAAGAATATTATAAATTTGAGAATCACTCTTATTTAAAAATATTAATTTTCTTATAATAAAAGCAAAACATAATCTTACCTAGCATTAGTTAAAAAAAAAACTTCTTTTCTAGCATACTAACATACATTAATGCATCATAAATACGAAAGTCCTTGAGTAAACTATACATAAGTATATCATAACTATTTTCCTTCCTTAAAATGAAATCCATGTAATTGAGTAAAAAGTGAGTTCAATTCATATAAATTGTAGGATTTATTATTCTTCTACCGGAACGTGACTCTCTTTCTGCAAGTATATAATCTATATAAAAGTGAATGATTCGGAGATAAATAGATAGATATTACTGTAACCCATTCCTCACGATTTCTTCTAATACAGTTCCATCCAAGTAAATGAGAACAAAAGTTACCATCCACCATAAGGTTAAATAGGAAAAGTCAAGCACCTACATTTCAAGGTTTGAAAACCTTAGGCAAAAGGCAATTATTGTTGCAGAAAAAGGGGCAAAGACGGAAATACCATAGCCCAAACCATCAGAAAAGACACTCCTAATAGACTTAACACTGGGGCATCGGGGCAGAGCTCTTTATTTCTTTAACGATGCCACTGGCAGAATGGAGTCGGAAACATTTCATCGGCAAAAGGAAATAACTCACAAAGGAGCTATCGCTAATGACAGTTAAGGACCTCTCGCTATAACACTAGTTATCAAAACCAAAGAGAAGGCCTCAAGGAGAACCGTCGTTATTTTTCGATGCCATTGTCTGCCCTACTGCCTTCCCTCTGCCATCCTCTGCCGCACAATTGCCTTAATAACGCCAGAACCTTTTCTCTCTCATACACCCCAAAACATAATGGAGGAAGGTGCTTTTCCCAAGAATACCAAGATGATCATTTGAGTGTTTCTTCCTTTTCTTTTTTGTTGGGGCACTGATGCTGAGTGATGAGAATTATTGGGCTCTCCCGGTTATTTATTAATAGAGAATGGTTAGTTTGTAAGAATGGAAGACAAAGAAGACGGAACAACCATATTAATTCAATCATGTTATAGTTATCGCGCTTCAAGAAAGTGAAGAAATATTTGTGAAAATGTTTCGTGCCTATTTAAACCTTCAAACCTTTGATTTCTTTCTTTAAGCGGGGAACAAATATTGATCGATATAAAACGATAAATATAATTTTCAAAGACAACGGAATTGTAAAAATTTTTGCGAATTTTGAAAGTAACTACAGTTATTCGGATTTTGTTTATAGCATGTTCGACAATGTTTGCCTTTAATGGCTATGATGCGGCGCTGACGAATAGAAAAATTCTGCAAAACTCTCAGAAGCGTTCAGATCTCCTGGATGGTAATCATCCGTTCAGCGATGGTCTTGGTGTTATTTATGTAAATTTGATCTTAAATATTTCCTTATAAAACTGTGCCACAAGGGTTTAAGGCAATTACAATTCTAATGATCTCTAGATACCACACACTATGGGAAATTCTAGTGCATCTCAACACCAAAAATGATGGCAACTACTTTACACCATAGTGGTATAGTTAAACGCCATACATAACTCTTGGGTCCAGTGTTTCACTGCAACAATGTTCTTTTACGCTACTTGGTGTAAATAAGCCGCCACCGGTTTTTTTTATTTAATAACACTAAAAATTATAATTACAATAAGATGAAATGCACATAAGAGTCAGTCATTTTTACAATACAATATAAAGTAATAATCATTAATTTAGAATGAGTATATAGTCTAATTCATCAAATAAAATTTGTTTACGAATCAAACATACGTGTAGCACCGAGATAATTTTAAGATGAATTCGATCTAGGCTTAACAGAACAAAAACGGGCTGGAATTATTAATTATACTATCCTTTTAAGCAGTTCGCAGAGATTTACAAATTAAAATATAATCGTTCACTGTTAAAATATATTTAACCGTGAACTTTTGTTTCTATTGATGAATAACAACGTTGAAATTAGCAAACTTTCGCCAGCTTATTCCCTATTGTAAGCAAATACAGTGAAACCTGCCAAGTTGACCACCCTTGTAAGTTGGACACCTACATCTGTTGACCTCAATTATCAAGAACGGAATTTTTCCAATATAATATAAAGAAGCAAAATCTTTGTAACTTGACCACCTGCCTATTTTGTATGTTGACCACTGAAATAAGTCAATTTTATCTAGGAGTGTTATGAAATTCTATTCTAAAACCCTCTTAAGTTGACCAGAAAAAAAAATTCTGAAAATTTTCTGTCATTTTGCAATGTATGTTAAAATTTCACTTGTTTGGAGAAATAGTGTAAAAGGCTAATCTAAACCCTTTTGAGAGTTGACCTCCTGGGGAAACTGTAGGGGGTCAGCTTTGGACCATTTTTTTCATCCATTCATGGAAAACAAGTGTGTTTGAAAAGTTGCTCTTCCAGTTGCAATAGTGAGCATTTGAATAAATGAATGCTAACTTTTTCAGAAGCTTTAGACTGTGTTCAAAATTTATTGTGTTATGTATCTAATAAACAATCTGATATTTCTGAAAAAATAATGGATCTATGTTTGTATTGATGGGTGACACTGCTCCATCACCGTGGCTTCGCCACAGGTGCCCACTGAGCAACGAGAAGATAGTAAGAAGTTCTGGTACTTTCTGAGGTCAATGGACAATAGTTCCAAGTGCCCGCCATTAAAAAAAGAGAAGAAAAAAAATTTGTATTGAAAAACATTGCGCTGATGAGAAGTCTAAACAACAGCGGCAAACAACAATGAGGGAATATTTTTGTAACAAATAGGTTTGTAAGTGTAGTAATAACAGAGTAAATTTTAAAGTGTTCAAATAATTTTGCTTTGTTAAAGTTCTCCAATTACATGTTTTCGTGTTCTGATATTTTAAGAAATTATTTTTATCACACACTTCACATGCATAACTAACGAAAAACTTTTTGTAAAAAGTTAGTTAAATATTAGAATTATATGTAACAAATTGAAGTTCATTCAGGTCTAAACACATTTCTTAAGATATTCATTTGGCTATAACACTTCCAGTTTTCATCAAGTGATCTAACGAATTTTGATTTGTTTTTCATCACGCTGTCCTCGCTAATAATGTGACAGATATTGATAGAGCTCTTGATTCTTCTACGCTTGTTTATTAATTTCCCACTTCAAATGTTTAAACTTTATTTATAGTTAGAATTCTATCATATACTTCACTTTGTTGAACTGCAATTTTTCACAGATACTACGACATGCCACCGACTATTATTTCGTAATTGAATATGGATATAAAGTAAAACATTCTAAATAAACTCAGATAAGTTTTATTTACACGGAATGAAATAAAATTAAACTTTATAATATTCTATATCGTTTCATAAATTGATAGAGATAACGCAAGTGCAATGAAGAGTTAACTTGTTACCGGTCAACAATGTGTTACGAATGGTGGATGCGGAACACTCTGCTCCAATTATTAACGCTTAAGTTTGATGGGAAAAAAACTTCCCACTGAATTTAGTAAAATGTTAAAAATAATATGAATTGATAAATTTAGTAATTTATGACATCCAGCCTAATTTTATGAAATATGTGGAATATAGCAAAAGAAAAAATATCCCCGAATTTTTTCATACATTTGGATATTAAATCATTACTTAGTCATACTTTAGTATTAGGGAACAAGAAACACTTCTCTGCCCAGGTACCAAGTGATAAACACGAAGTTGTGACATTGCTATATCCGAGGATTTATCAAAAGTCGGCTTTCTCCAATCTCACACGGAAGGCTTAGGGCGTAAATCAAGTCCGAAAGTGACACCCAATCCTCTAGTGAAAGTCGCGGACATCTGTTCCAGGTGTGGAGGCATTACCTGGCTCGAAGTTCTGTCACGTGTTAATATATTTTTGATAAGACAAAGTGTGCTTGGGGAATAAATACTTGGCGAGTGCGGGGGCTGAATTATTAAGAACAAATCTCTGTGGCTACTTGGTGGAGAAAATGTGATGGATGTTTTCCATATACGTCTGACGTATGGCTCCTACGTGCTGCTCGTTTTCGTAATAAAGATGGGCCTTGGGTGAAGGTTGGTTTAGAATCCACTGGTATAGTGATCAGAAGGAAAATATTAATAAAAAAAGAGCCAATCACTTTTTGAATAGGGGGTAAAGGAACGAAACGGCCAGTATAAGATTTTAAAATTTTTTGTCATTATTTTTCAATCGACGATGTTTGCTTGATGATTTTCTTCATTTGCTTCAAAATTATGAAGATAGTAATGTTAAATCCTAAAATCAATCACCTCGCTTCAGTTTCTTTGGATTCTTTGTTTAATCGCAAATAATATTAAAATATTTGCACATTGTAGAAATAACGAACTGCATATCAAATTCTGCTGTGCTATCATTTTAGTTATAGAAGCTGGTTTTTTTTCTTCTTTTTTACTCAGAAAAATAATACAAAGTTACCCCACACAGTTCGAACAACATGAAAAGCGCAGCACACTGAGTAAATGTTTGATGTCATCACAAGCTAAGGTAATTTTCACAAAAGCAAGTCTTTAACAGCAATATGTCAATAAATATTTAAGCATATATTTCAAAACATTTTAGTGTATCTGAACAATAAAAATTGTCTGCGTCTGTTTTATACCAAAGTAGTGTGAAACCAAGTTAATTTCTGGGGTATTAAACACTAAGAATATATTCTTACACAAATCGGTGTAAAGTAGCCACCACCATTTGTGTTATTCAGTAACACTAAAATATCTAACTACAGTAAGATGAGATACATATAAGAGTCAAATAATAATAGTCAAAAAATATTTAAGCATATATTTCGAAACATTCTAGTGCTTCTCAACAATAAAAATTGTCTGCGTCTATTTTATACCAAAGTAGTGTGGAACCAAGTTAATTCCTGGTGTATTAAACACTAAGAATATATTCTTACACAAATCAGTGTAAAGTAGCCACCACCATTTATGTTATTCAGTTACACTAAAACACCTGACTACAGTAAGATGAGATACACATAAGAGTCAAATAATAAGAGTCAAAAGATATTTAAGCATATATTTCAAAACATTTTAGTGTTTCTCAACAACAAGAACTGATGCATCTATTTTATACCAAAGTAGTGTGGAACCAAGTTAATTCCTGGTGCAGTAACACTAAGAATGTTTTCTTACACCCCTCGGTTTAAAGAAGCCGCCACTATTTTTGCTATTCAGTGACACTGCAATATTTAAATACAGAAGGATGAGATACTCATAAGAGTCAATAAAGTTATTTTTTAAGGTACAATATAAAGTTCGAATCAATAATTTAGAATGCAAGTATACACAAATTCTTAAAGTAAAAGTAATTTGTCAGTCAAACAAATGCAAAGCACGGAGAGAATATTAAAACGAATTCAAACTAAGCTTAGTGTAGAAGTGGGTGGAAATTATACATTCTAAATTTATTGAATATTGTTCACAATGATTTAGAAATTAAAATAATATTTATTACACAACTAAAAACTTAATTATTTGAACAGTGAGGTTTTGTTTCGGTTGGGAAATATCAGCGCAAAAGATAACAACCCACTTTCACCAGTTCATTCTAAATTGCAACGAATGCAATGCTACTAACGACATTCTACTTTGAGCTTACTTGAATTTTTGATAAGCACGTCAAGATTCGTGTTTTCGAAAGTGAAAATAGTTCTATTATAGTGCAAATGTGCTAGAGTTAGATAGGCTGGTGTAGGCTTAGTTCACTTTAAGTGTTTAGATTTAAATTACAACCATTAAATTGTATATGAAAGTTCGTTTTGGTGCTAACCTGAAGCAAAGTGTTCCTCCGCACAAATTTTTAGAGTTGTTCAACATCATATTCGGAGAGATATTACGCAGCAGTTTCAACAATGTAGAGTCCATCTGCAAATTTTCACTTTTACTCATGATTTTGTTTCCTGTCACAGCCAAAGTATTCAAAAAATTCCAGTTCCAACATTTAAAATATGCAATCCACATACATTTCACTGTTTTTAGAATACATAAAAAACTACCTGGTTATTTTTCCTTACTTGATACTGTTGTAAAAATGTTATCTGGCATCCACACACCAATGAGCGGTTTTAAATACGCATCACTTTAAATGTCATCATGTGATGATCAAACAGCTTAATAGCAATTAATAATTATTTTGCTATAATGAATTTGATACTTTTCAAAAAAAATGTGAAAAAAATTATAAAATGTGTTTTTAAAGCATAAATGTTCAGCAAGCCCTCTAAAATCATAAACCTTAATGCCAAGTAGTTTATACTATATTTTTTGCTGCGTTAGAGCTATAAAACACTACAGAGAGCGTGAAAACTTAAACGAGAAACAGTCTAGTCTTGTTAGTTTTTCTCGTCTTCATTTCCTTATTTATAAATGTTTTTTAAAAATACGAACGACAGTTAGGTGAAATTAAAAATTGATTTCCAAATCATCTTTACATTGAAAAGAATTATTCGTAAATCTCCAATTCTAACTCTTCTTTTAATAATTTAAGTTTACAAAGAAAAATTTCACTGACTCAAAATAGATTTCTATGTCCAACATGTAGACAGTTTCCTTGCAGATAAGTTAAAATTACTGGGCATTTTTAGAAAGAGTTTCTTGAAATTTCCTTCTTTTTTACCAAGAATTCTTTTTAATTTTTGCTTTATTACCATTCCTGTTCCGCTTTATAAACACATTTTCAGTTATGATTATAATTGAAATGTGCAATTTATTTCAATTAAAAAGGTTGCACTTAAAAAATTGTCTAATAAAACATTTGAACCTGAGGATATCTATTTTAATTTCGTGAATTAAATAAAAACGATTTTAATCATATTTTTTGAATTTTCAACATAAATGATCTCTCGGGTGTTACTTGCTTTAAAACAATCCAAAAAGGGAAAAAAACTCAAAATCAGGTTTTACAAAGCATCTGTGTTTTATATATTAACCAGTAGTTTTTTTTTCTTTTAAAACATATTACCACTGACTGTAAATTAGCACTATGCTCATGAAAGTTATATTCAGTTCAAGCCTCGACTTGAGACTCTGACTATTTGTTTAACAGCAGAGGAAAGAGGCGATCATTTGGTTTATATGCACAGTATGGTGCTGCCATCCTTGGAAGAGTGAGAGAGTTAAATATCGGTTGTAAATGGTAACTAAAATAGAAGAAATGCAAGAAGGAAATGTTTTGGCACCCACTTGAATCGAACTCCAGTCCTTTCCGTCCGCATACTAATGCCGTAACCAAATTTTATTAATTTATATTCCTTCTATTTTTTTAATCATGACTCTGTGAAAAATTAATTTTTACTGAGAGAAAAGTAAAAGTAAAAGAATAAAAGATCATTAATTACACTGATCTTCTTTCTCTAAAAATCAAAACGGATGCATAAGTTAACAGTCAATTCTCTACGGAAATTTCTCAGTACATATAATTGCTAGAGTGAAAAGAATGAAAAACAAATTTTAAATTCCCATTAAATGAATATATCATACAGATGGAAAAAGCAATTTTGGTGTTTAATTCTCTTCAATCCCTAACAAATGTTTAAATGAAACCTTTCTGCTTGCCTCGTGTCATTTTCAGGGGAGTTCGAGGAGCAACGATCTGAACAGAACTCGCCTAGAAAACGCTGGGCTGCAAGACAGATGGACAGAACATATTTGTGGGTATTTCACTCTTTTCTTTCCATACAACGGTCTTTGCTTTGTTTTCCCATTTGGTTTATAGGCACAGTCAGTTCCCTTTTTTTTTATTTCTTTTTCGTCTCTATAAAGTTTCGGTGCGGTCTGTTTTATTCTTTTACGATCAAATCCTCGAAAAGAAAGATCTGCAAACTATGTTTTTATATGCGTAAGGGGTATCATGTGGAATATTTTTCTGCTATAGCTGAAGAAGGTGCTATTCATAAAAACCCATAAGCAAACTAAAAGTAATTCTAAAACATATTATATCGTTGCGAAAAAAACAGCGTTTTATATATTTTTTTTTTAAAAAAATATGAGCAAACAAGAATTTTAATTATTTATATTAAATGAGCAAATCTTATTTTGAATTAAGTTGTAGAGGAACTAAGTTCAACGAAACGGCAAAACCACAAATATGTAAATAATATGTAAATAACAGAAAACATTTCTTAAAAATAATAGTTTATTTTTCACTAATGGCTTCCTGTATTACAGAAAATGTAGTACAGTGAACTAAAAATAAGATATTATCCTAAATAACTCTTAATCTAATTATTAGATAAATTTTCACAAACTGAATGTCAATCATTATGGTTCAAAGAGTTGACTTAAATTTTTCTGATTAATAAGAGAAAACTATTAATTAAATAACAAAAGTCATGCCCTAAAACATATTTTCATTGAATAAGGATTCCTCCTTTTCGTTGGAATAGGGTTTTTGGCTCGCCAAATTTTGATGTGATAGCCGTAATTTAGAAAATATGGTTTCAGTAGTTAAGTCAGGAGAGTGGTCGAAAATTTAGATCCCTTGATGCTAATTTTACATTTCGTATATTTCTCTATATCTCAAAAACAAAAGTCGGAAATATTTGGACGCGATTATAAAATTCATTTATCGAAAGATGCAAAATGTAATTTTAATGATAATTTATTATTATTTCATTTATTAATTGTCAAAGTATTTTTAATTTTTTACATCATTTTAAAATATGAAATTTTTAATAACAAAATACAAAACTCTAACGAAATCGGTCGAATGGTTTCTGAGTTATAAAACTTCAGAAAGTTAATGAGATCAAAATCAAATTAATCAATTCAATTTAAATAGTTAGAGAAGTTACAAAGTTGTATTTTCCCAAAGTACAATTTTTGACTTATACCCATTAACGCATCTGACATAGCTATCTAAACCAAGAGGCATTGTTTTTTCGTGTATTTTACGCTAAATCAAATCAAATAAATATTAAAGAGATAGAACTATTATTTTAAAAGTAGGGTGGCTTTCTTATTTTAAAAAAAAATTTATAATTGTGCATAAACCTGTAGTATAAAGCGTTTATAACTTTCATACCATTAGCTTTGTGAACTTAATTCTATATCTATTGGCTTTAGAATAAAACACTACGTAAAATAATATCAATCACTTGTCTATGTCAAAAGTAAGTAAAAAAATTTACTTTGTTAGCATATCAGCTATTTGTTTTATTTTAATGATTATGATGACTATATTAATGACTATTTTCATGATCTATATCTATATTAATAATAATTTTAATATTCAAAATAAAATAAAAAAATCATAGAAAACGGTATTTTATTTGCCTATATAGTATCGTCATAAACGTAAATATGCTATGTACAAAAAACTACATCTTTTATATATAAAACTTTAACTATGTGCTATTGACTTGGAAGTTGTTTATTCAATTTAGCTGGAGAAAAAAGACATTATAAATAATATCGCATAGACAGCCCTTCCCCCTTTAATTTAACTCCTTTCCGATCGTGCGTCACAAACATCCATCATTATTTTTTCTTATTCTGAAATATTAAGGAAAAAATAAAACCTCTTTAATATTTAATTTTATATGCAAGGAATGTAATCGTAAAAACAATTGATTTAAGGTAAACAAGATTAACCTTAACTCGGTAATAAAATCCATTCATTCAAATATAACTTCCTGAAAAATACAGTTTGTTAATTATTATTTTATTGCTTAATTTAATAATAAATAAATAAACGAAGTCATAACAGTGCAAAAGTTTAAAAAAATGTGACTTACTGTAAAAAAAATGGGGGCAATTATACATTAAATGTTTTTGTTGCGATCGTTCTAGTGCAAAAAAAAATTATTATTGAGGTAAAACGTGATCTTTTAACCTACTGTGTTAAAGAGAAGGAAATTTCCACAAAAAATTCTCGATTTAGCCAACCTGGATTAAAATTAAGTATTATAAAAATTTTCATTGCAATTGACAGCCTTATGACAATCTTTTTATGAGAATATAATTATCTTTATAAGACAAAACAAACAAAACAAAACGTGAAGCAAAAACGAACTTTTTCGTTCTCGTGCTCGAATCGCAAGCAATTTATTGCTGTCGTTCTGAAAGTTTCCGAACGTACTCCAAAATTGGTGGAAATAAGTAATAAATGCATCTGATCTTGGGGTAAGCTTTCTCGTCCGTTGAAGTTAAAACTTAACTACACTCTGTAAAGTGTGTATGAACGCTTGATACAGTATTAAATTGAAATCACACAGTTTTCCAACACCAATTTCGGATAAATATTACACCACGGTTTTGTACTCTAATTTTTTCCCAATAGCCCTTTCGCTATTCCTTCTATAAAAGCTACTTTGGTCATAAAATCTATAAAAAGGTTATTTATTCTCAGTTTGAGTTCGATGACAATACCGAGTCCCATATCAACACTACTTCAACGTTCATGTCAGTTCTTTGCCAATTTTAATTCCATTCTTTTATTTGAAAAATAATGAACTTTCAATCTTCATCTAAAAAAAATTAAATATGTGTTAGGTTACATTAAAGTTAAGTTGTGATCAAGTTGTGTTTTGTCTAGTGAATTGGGGAAGGTAGCTTAATTAGTTTATCTAGTGGCACCATATAGCGTGAGCGATGGAAAATATTTGACTTTTTGGTGTTAAATAGCTCTGTGTTGCTGCCATTTATACCTGAATGGGTTCAGCATCCCAATAATCCAGGGTCACAAATTGTAAAGTGTAGGATACTCAAAACTCCTCATGTGCTTAAGAAATGGAGGAAATATTGTGGCTTTAACGCAGGGACTCGAACCCTTGTTCAGTCAGTCATAAGATTGGCAGATTTGCTCTCTTGGCAAAAATATCCACCCAGATGCAAGAAACTAAGTGGCTTCATAAGATGTTTACTACATACGTATAGCTCTAAGATTTATCATCCACAGTTGTGCTAGGTATCCAATCGGATTAAGGAAAATTCCTATGACGAAACATTTTACAATTTTCAACAACAAAAGTTTAATATTTTCAATGAAACTTATTAATCATATAGAAATAATTTTCAGTTTGTTTTAAATAAATCAAAACTACTTGAAAATTACATATTCTAATAGCTGTGGATTTTTAATTTGCAACGGCAAATTTATTTCCAATTCAATTCCTAATTTGAATTTGTTTAATCTTATTTATAAGCTACTGAGATATTTGTTAACTTCTAAAACGCAGAAAAGTTTTTAAACAAATAACGTAAGATATTAATAAACTATATAAGATTTATCTTTTTGTATCCCAAACTGCTTAGCATAATTTATAGCACCTTTATATTTAAACTGTTTTATATAAAAGAATAATTTCCCCCCGCTGAATTGCTTTTGAAAGCAAATTAAATGGGAAAAAAATTATCCTCTGCGTTATTAAAATGTAAGTGTGTGCTCAAAAAACTAAACTCTCGGCGTTTGCTCTTTCAGGGAACAGAAGAACTTTATTAAAGTAGCCGAAAAAAATACAAATTTAATATTCTACTTCAACGGAATAAATAAATACGCTGTTGTACCAATTTTTCAATCGGAACTAATTTGAATATAAATTTTAATTACGTGGTCCAAAAGAAGTTTATTCAAATAACATAAACAGAATTTTTTTTCCCCTTTGCAGCATAGAAAAAAAAGTTTTGAAAAAAAATAAACATATTAAGAAAAATTCTATTATTTCGTGACTTTTTTCTTCCTATTTAATTCCTCGCGGGAAAAGTGAGCTATATGCAAGCCACAGCTCCTCACGATCTTAAAACTTAACAAAAAATTATTAGCTTTTCCGACAAAAGGACGAAGAACAAAAGCATGGCACGCTTGGGGGAAATGCATTGGCTCCAGTAGGTTGATAAAATAGCCAAAAAAATAAACAACTTCGCCAAGCTTTATTGTTGGAATAATAAAAAAAGTGTTCCGAAAATATATTCTGAAGAAAACTACTAAGAATTTCTTTCAACAAATATCATTAATTCTTATCAAGATATTTTGAGTTCGATTCTTGTACAGGGAATGTAAAGCACTACTTTTCCAGTTACTTAATTCGATTAGGGTGACAAAATCGTTTTCACAATATCTTTTCATGTGGGTTGCATCTGTATTGTCATGTCCTTCGCTTCACGCTTCAACAGACATTTCTTAAATAGCAAATTAAATATATTTCCGATATTTCTTTATATTCATAAGCTATTTAAAGAACAATAGAGGTAAGGAATTGCGAGGAATATCGTGGCTTTAAGAATTAAAAGAACATAAGAAAATATTTCATAAACGAAAGCGAGAATCATTCTTTATCAAAGATAAACATTAAAAAATGTGCTCCAGGTGATTTTTTATGCAGATGTATTTTTCTTGAAATTAATTAATTTCCTAATACCTAAAAAGACTATTACTAAAATGCTAAACAGATTAAAAAACTAACAAAAAGAGTATAGTTAAATGACAGGACTCAAAATCAGCGATGGTTCGTTTGTCCGAGACCATTAAAATTTGACTCGGACCACCATATGATTATCAGTTGTCCCTTGTATCAGCATTCGATGTAAAACCGTGGTATGATGTTTCGATTTTTGATTTTCAGCCCTTATCTTATGGTATATGTTTTTGTCACAAAATAGTATAACTCCTAATAAATGTAACATTAAGCATACGTTGCGTTTTAAAAAAAAATTCAATTCCTTAACTTTTTTAAAACAAATATCTACTAGAGACACGCAAATGAACCAGTAAAAATGTGTACGGACAATAACTTGTGTCCGGACAATAACTACGGACGATAACTTACGGACAATAACTAATGGTCTTTTGAACTAATGACTAAACTTTCTTGATTTTTTACCCCTTTTTAAACGCTAGCGTTATTGATAACTGTGAGAAAATTTCAAAATACCTTATTACTCAGACAGCACCTACGTTAAAACATTCATATTGGAAAATTATTTAAACTCTAAACTAGTTTCTCTCTGAAACATACTTATAATTTTGTCAGAATTTGAGCTTTCATGAAACGGAAAAATTGAAATTTTTTTCTATAGCGGTACGCAGCAAAAACAACCAATGAGGAGGTTTAGCATCAAGTTATTCTTCCTGTTATATTCAGTACCCAGCCGACAGGTGGCCGAGTGGTTAGCGTGCCTGACTGCGGAGCCGATGGTTGCGAGCTCGAATCCCGCACAGGGCATGGGTGTTTCTTTCTCTCTCTGTGTTCTATATCCTTTCTTCTGTGTGATTGTGTGAATGTAACCAGCCATATAAACGGGTTTGTGGTTGTATGTGGTTGTATGTATGGGCGATGCTACTCCACCGCCGTGGCTTAACCATAGGTGCTCACTGGGTAACGATAAGAGAGTAGCAATTCTGGCATTTCTGAGGCCAATGGGAAATAGACCCAAGTGCCCGCCATTAACCGAAAAAAAAAANAGTTTCCTTGTCTTCTGGAGTGGTTCAAAATTACAAGGCTACGGAGTTGAACGTAAGTAGTCGTAAACCCATGAAATTGGGTCGACTGTTCAGCGACAGTTATAATATAAAAAACTTTAAACTAGTTTCTCTCTGAAACATGCTTATAATTTTGTCAGAATTTGAGCTTTCATGAAAATGGAAAAATTGAAATTTTTTTCTATAGCGGTATGCAGCAAAAGCAACCAATGAGGAGGTTTAGCATCAAGTTATTCTTCCTGTTATATTCAGTACCCAGCCGACCAGGTGGCCGAGTGGTTAGCGTGCCTGACTGCGGAGCCGATGGTTGCGGGCTCGAATCCCGCTCAGGGCATGGGTGTTTCTTTCTCTCTCTGTGTTCTATATCCTTTCTTCTGTGTGAATGTAACCCGCCATATAAACGGGTTTGTGGTTGTATGACATGGGCGATGCTACTCCACCGCCGTGGCTTAACCATAGGTGTCCACTGGGTAACGATAAGAGAGTAGCAATTCTGGCATTTCTGAGGCCAATGGGAAATAGACCCAAGTGCCCGCCATTAACCAAAAAAAAATAATCAGTACCCAAAATTATCTAACTGATTTAAAATTTAAGATATATAAAGACAATGATTTCCCCTCTTTAAATGCTTTAATGTTTCTCCGTTATAGGCTTTGAATGTTTTCTTTTTTGTACTATTAAGGAAAAGAGAATTGTTATTTTCTATTAGCTGCTAATACTGGATTGAGTTTACTAAAAGTGGACATTTCATGAAGTGGATTGGGCTTACTAAGACTTTACACCTATCAAGATTTACTTTCCGTTTCTAAAACAAAATTACAGATCACATGCAAAGTTCATTAACACATTTCAAAAAAATTTTGTAAAATAAATTACTGAAAAAAATTTTTTTTAATTTTTGACTTACAAATTTTTGAAATCAATTTCTAAAGACACCAAAAGTATTTGCAGCATTATCATCAAGGCATTAAATATTTTCATTCGATTTCCAGACAGAGTTACATTACAAATACAAAATAAATATTACTATTTTATGTAAAAACTTCAGTAAAAAATATTTATGCTCAAAACAGTACAGCCTTCATGTTGAAAATCAGGGAAATTGAATTCTAAACCGTTTTCTTAGTAATTAGTACACTGTTAGAAATTTTTCGGACAAAATGACGAAAAATTCAATCATATTTAACCAAATTATATGAATCCAAAATATTATATCATATTCAACCAAAACAGCCAAATAACCATAAAAATGATTATATTCAAATTGTTAACTGAGAGAAAAGTCATTTGTTAATTGTTTTTATCCAATAAAAATTTTGACTAACCAGAATTGTATCCATGCCAACAAGGCCCACGGTCAATTAGACAACTATTTCGCAAATCTCGTACTGGAAGCATCCACTAGTTGAACCTCAATTGCTGTTATTTAAGTTTAAGACCATTAAATAAGTTCCACTTAACGAAACTACAATGAAGAAACTTTGCTTCATTAAAGTAACGTATCCCCGTTAAAATATTTAAAATAATAAAGTTAAATGTTCAAATTATTCAATATATTGCTATTTAGATAAATAAAAATAACAGAAGTTAAACTAACAATATTACTTTACAAGTATTGCTTTAATCTATAGCTGGGACATTCTAATAGTTGTCCTTAACTGCTGTTATTCCAGTTGAAGCCCATAAAATAAGTTCCACTTAACGAAACTACAAAAGAAAAACACATCACTTCAAATCTCACAATATTTTATTAAATTTAGAAAAATATGTACCAAATAAATCAAACGCTACTTCACTATTATAAAAGTTCGAATTTAAAGGTTGCTTTGCTTTTCGTTCTAAATTGATGGAGTAAATTTGATCACCGTTCGCTCAACCGTGAAGGAGAGTGGGAGAAGAACATGAAAGAAAAACAAACTCAGAAATGAAAAGTTCTTTTTTTTTTTTTTTTGCACTCCAACTGTAATTTAATTTCAGTAGTCTAGAAGACGGCCGCCAATATTCTTCCAACGTTATTCTGAACATGTATCGAACCGGATGTCAAGATGGGTCCACTTCCGGTCACTATAAGAAGCTTAAGTTTCTGAAGTTTCTCTTCTAAGCTATTCTCATAACAATTTCAAAAGAGAAAAGGATTACCAGTGTGCTCTAGCACAATTCTTTGGTCACGTCTTGAGCACATTGAAACATGGCTCATTTTGACAGTTGAGAGTAACTGTACTCTAAATCATTACTTTCTCTTAAGACATTGTATCCCTTCTTTCATATAACCCATTTTTAATGTGTCCTTTCACGAAGAATTATTTTTATAAGCTTCAGTTCCGTTATCACAATTTTTGCCATCACAAATGCATAGATAATTAAAAAAAATTTAAGATGTTACTATTAATTTAGATTTAGTTCAGAGTTATTTTGAGCACTTTTTATTTGAGTGTAAAAAAACTAGTTGTAGAACTTTGAGCTAAAAATCGTATGGAAAATATCTATAATATATAAAGTGCTTTTATGTATATGGTCACAAAACTGATAAAAGTTTTCTCGCGTTGGCAACAAAATGTCGAAACCAAACTAAGATATAAGCTTGGCAGACATGAGAAATCAAAAGCTAACTACTGAATACAGCAAAAAACTTCTAACGAAGCTGATGCACGAAGCCAAGTTTGATATCTTTGTCTTCATAATGCATATTAATTTAAGCAAATTACACTCTGAAAAAAAAAGACTATAGTAAAATTTACCGAATTTCTGGCTCAATGGGAACTACAAAATGCTTTTTTTCAAAGTGCTTTGGAAATGATTTTGGCATGATGAACATTAAACTATCGTTTTATAATATGTAATAAAATTTAGTAGAAGTAGGTAATTTTATCATGATATTTTAGAGCAGAGCATAAAAATCTTTACAAAAGGCTAGAAAAACCTACTGAAATCGAGGATGAATCCTCATTCACAAAACAGGAGTATAAATTATTCTCAAACCGATGATAAATTCCTTTACTTAAGATTTACTTAAGATTTACTTTAGATTTTCTTATCATCAATTAAACAAGATTTATTTTCGTAGGCCTTTAAATACTTTGTTTAAAACTTTAAAAATGAAGGTTGGTGTGATCATTAAATTTCCCAATACAAACAAAATATTACATTTGAGAGCTTGGACAAAGCTAGAGATTGAAAAAAAGCAAAAACATGGTTTATAGTAATAGCTAAAATAAAAAGATTTTTCTGAAAGTTTTTCCATGCATTTATTCAATCTTTAAGGCTTGGCATATCAATATTTCTACTAATTTTAAAATAGGAATTTTTAATCAACCTTTCTATACCAACCAAATGAAAATACAGCGTTTGCTGTTAGGTTGCCTGTTATCTAAGATGCATTAAAAAAAAAATATTTTATTATTATTATTTTACTTTCATATTTCATATCATATTTTACTTTCAAGTTTAAATTTTTTTTAATTTTATTATATTAGTCTCTTTTTCTATTATGTCCCTAAAGTACTCATACAACATAAAATTACATAATAAATCATGAGATAATTTTTTTGAAACATTTTTTCCCATTTATGTCACTTTTCTACTTTTAAAGTAACTTTTTTTTACCACAAAGACTTATTGGGCGATTCAGATCTATCCAAAAGAAGGCTGGATTTCTGTGGAAAAATAGAAGGTGGTCTCATCAGTTCTAAAACATAAAAGGTAAAAATAAAATAAAGAAAAGTTCTATTAGAAACACGGCCAAACGATTTTATTTCTTGTGGCCAAGGAAGAGAAAGAAAATGAAACAAAAATAAAATAAAATAAAATAAAATGAACTCTACAATCTGGTCTTTTAGAAAATTCTTTAAGAAAACACATTTTCTCTCTCTTTTTTAGAAACGATAACCTCGACATCCAAGTCTATTTTGCATTTTTCTAATTTTCTAAGAAAAAGTTTAGAATAACATGAATCATTTTTCTATACTAATCTCGAATAATGAATCTACGACATAAACTGAATTTTTCTCTAAAGAAAAATTGGATCTAATAAATAATATAAATATTCATATAACTCTTTAAAAAAGCATCTCATAAAATAACAAGTTCTAATATTTGTACAAGCAAACTAATTCAACATTATTTCACGTAAGGAAATAATTCTTCTCCAAACTATGCGATAATTAAAAAAACAAATTTCTTTATGAGTTTCCACCTATTCTGTCAAATATTAGCTCACGTAAAATGATTCATCTTAATCAAGATCAAATTAACTTTAAAACTGCTTTAAAGCACCTTAAGATATTGAAAAACTAAAAGAAATATAAGCGATAAAGTATTTTTGTTGAATTGATGGTATAATACTGCATTGTCTCTTTTTAATAAGAATGTCAAGAATCATAAAACATCAGATGCGATTAATTTTTAATAAATATATAACGGATCATATTACTTTTAATCGCTTGAAACTAATTCATTTTCGTTTTGAATTTTGTATTTTTGACTAAATAATACCACCATAATTGAATTAAATTTTTTGAGAATTTTTCTTATTTACTTGCCACGTAAGTATTTTCTGTCTCAACAAATGATGTATACTACCTACAAACATTAAAATATAGTAATAAAAACACTTTTATGAAAAAATGTACATCATTTCAGAGAGAAAACAATTACTCCCACCCATAGAAGTTATAGGACCCTGTGTGATCTACATAACTTCGGCTATCTGGTGAGCAATTGTCTGCGCAAATATCTTTGTAAGGATACATTTTCATGAGAAAAAAAAGTACATGACATAAGCTCACTGAGAAAAAATAATTAGTCCTGTTAGAAATTATGATTGACTGCTCTTGACCTTGTCTTGCATAGTTAGTTTTACAGGACAGTAATTGATTTGCACTACCTTGTCTATCTGGGAGGCAATTATCGACATAAAGATGTTTGTAATGATAATCTCTAACCTGCTTCATTTTTGATAGAATCCCTAAACAAGAAAAAAATACATTACAGAAATCATGAAAAACATGATTTAATACCACGTAATATTGCATTTGGACATCACTGGACTTGATAACCACCTGTATTTGGTTAAGAAGTGAATCCACTAGGTTTAGCCACTCGTTGAAATTTTGAGCTCGCAAATCAAACGATTTGAAACACTACCAAACTAATTTTGGTTTTTACCCTTTGTTCTAACATATCCAACAGATTTTGAGGTTTAAGTCAAGTCATTTTACAAACCAATCTATATGGATTGTCAATACAAATGGGTTGCATGTGACTGCGAAACCTATGCAACCCCAATTTCGGAATGAATACTAGTAGATGGAGAAAAGATCGCCCTGAGAGTGAAAGGATAGGGAACAAACAAATAATTCTGATTTGTTTATAATTGAGCCAAATCACTACTACTACATAAATAGAATATTTTAAAACGTGGCTTTTCTCTCAAGAAATATTGTAAGAGTAGTGATTTGTAAAAACAAATTACTGCTCTTATAGCAGAATATTTCGTTGTAATGTATTTTTTTCTAAACGAATATAGTAAGAGTAGGGATTTGATTTGATTTTAAAACAAGGCGTTGAACATCAAACCCAGTTCCGAGTTTAAAACTATCACTGATCAACTCCGTAGCCTAATAATTTAAAGCCCAATCCAACAGAACTCTTGGTTCAAGTATTGAGAGAAATAAGCCTTCCTGGAGAATTTTTTGATGGAACTAACCCGCATTTGAGTTACATGGAAAGAGAAACCACGAAAGCCTCCGATAGTTAGCCTGAAGGCATGGGGACTCTAACACATGACCCACTGAAAATATTTTACATCAGCACTTGGTTGGTGTGAGTTTGGTGCGAAATTCGTATCTACTAGCCATCGCTGGGATTTGAAACCGGGATCACTTTATTGGGAGGCAATAGCTCCATCCTTTGAGCCACCATGATTTTCTAAACAAATATCGTAATAGGGATTCATATGCAATAAATTAAAAATATAATATGCTTAAAAAAATGTAACAGGATATTCTGTTTTTAATGACCTTTTTATGATAATGCTTTTCCACAATCTTTAAATCAAATATGATGTGAAATAATTAAGATCAATAGAAATTACAAATTAATATTCAAATAAGAAAAAAAAGGAAACTTCGAAGAGGGTAAATTTAAAATCATTAAAACCATTTAATTTCAAACAGAAAGTGAAAGAAGGAGAAATACCATCAGGGAATCAAGCTGTCCATGATAATTTTAAATCAATTATTCGCCAATAAGGATTCATCGGAATTTTTCAACGTTTTTGCTGTTTCCTAACTTCAGCAATTATTTTCAACCCCTGATGTGAATTCGCTTTAACTTTATTCTTGATAAGATTCTTAATATTATTTGTTAAAGATTGTGATTGCGGAGTAGCATAAGCTTTTAGGAATCTGCTTTTAACTTTTTACACTGTACCGACAAGATGCTAAATGTACAAAAATGTACATTTCCTTTTGTACACATACATTTAATTTTTACTTCTTTGATTCATGAATAATAAATACTATGTTAAAGTTTTAAAAGATAAAATTAAATTTTTAAGCTTTGATTTTTATATGCTATTATATTGAATTTTGTACCAAGATTATTTTATATTAATATTCTTAATAAACAATTTTTTTTTAATTTTCTCAAATAAGCGAACTCCAGATTAAATTCTCTTAAACGCAATTTATAGGCACATTTCAATAAAATATATTGAAGAAAATACATTTTATTGAAATGTATTTCAATAATTGATATATATTTCAATAAAATATATATCAGTATAGAATTTGTCAACGTTTCTACTGTTTCCTAACTTCAGCAATTATTTTCAACCCCTCATGTGAATTTGCTTTAACTTTATTTTTGATAAGATTCTTAAAAGTATATGTTAAAGGTGGTGATTACGGAGTAACATATGCTTTTAGGAATCTGCTTTTAAATTTTTACACTGTACCGACAAGATGCTAAATGTACATAAATGTACATTTTATTTTGTACACTGTACATTTAATTTTTACTTCACTGAGTCATGAATAATAAATACTTTGTTAAATTTTCAAAAGATTAAATTAAATCTTTGAGCCTTGATTTTTATATGCTATTATCCGGAATTTTGTAGCAAGATTATTTTATGTTAAATGTTCTTAATAAATATTTTTTTTTAATTTTCTCACATAAAAGAACTCCAGATTTAACTCTCTCAAGTACAATTTATAAATACATTTCAATAAAATGTTTTCAAATAGTCTGGAATCATAAACTGAGGTAAAACGAAGCTTACTGAACATGAAAATATAAAAAATTGAAACATAAATTATTATATAAAGAAACTACAGAATGCTTTTAAAATATTAGACATGCAAGAATGTATCTACTTATTCAAAGTATTTAGCTTTAAAATAAACAAAAGCGAGAAATCATATTTTTTCAAAGTATGATCATGAACACTATTAAATTGCTTACATCCTAAAAATTTATCAACCATTTTTAAAATCCAAAATCAATATTTTCTTTGTAAACGAGTTCTGTTTTATTTATTCAAATGCCTTTAGAGTTTTCATTTTCTTAACATTTTCATTTTTTTGTAGTTTTATTAAAATAGAAAAATATTGTAGAAAATTGAAAACACGATAATAGCAAAATCGGATAAGAGGAAAACTATAAAGCTTCTTCTAATACAAGTAATTCAATTTCTTCAATGCGGATTATGCCTGAGAGATCCAAAATCTCTTCATAAAACTGGTTTCATGAAATATTTTATTGTTGACAATGCAATTCTAACAATGCACTTTTTCATTAAAATATTCAAGAAAAACTAACAGTGTGCTATAAAAGTCTTTTTATTCTTAAATGTTCTCTGTTATAATTGGTTTGAACTATTTTAATGTATTACATTAGAAAAATAAATCACTGATATTTTTTTTCATCTTAGCTTAAACTGTTTACATCTATGCAATTTTAAGCTGCACCATAAAGCATAAATCTTCGAAAAGCAAGAGAATTTAATACTGAAAAATTTGGTAGTTTGCAGACGTTTTCGTTTTGTCACAATATCTTTAATTTATCACCGATAAATTCGATAAAGGAAAAGATTAAAAACACTTATATGGTATTTCAAAATTTTTCATTTCCTCTTTCAAGAAAATTAGCTTATGCATTTCAGTAACATATCAAGAGCAAAAAATAGAGATAGGATTAATCTTATTTTCGTAGATTTTAAAGTATTCATAGAATTAAATAAAATTTTTAAGAAAATCAGCGATTCAATGTTGGTTTTACCTTAAAGTTTAATGCTTGATCAGTTATATTACTTTATAAGTTAATTTTTATCTCACAAATATTTTCCTTATTTTATTTAATTGTAAGAGTTTTTTAAGCCTTTATAAATAAGATTGACTAATCAATAACCATTAATTTTGGCACTTAATCAGTTACAGAAATTTAAGTTAATTCTCGTTTAATTGAAATTTCAATTCAATCTTATCAGGCACTTAAATTTTTCTAAATTAACGAAAAAAAGGTTTATTCTATTCTAAATTTAGTATTTTAGAGAATTCAAAAAAAAAAATAAGGATAAAATTAAATAAAATGTTAATGAGGCAAAAATTAATTTATGTAACACTGAATTTATGATGTTATGACAAGTCTGAAGTAGAAGATCGAGAGCTAAATTTGCGATCGAATTAATCTTGTTTTCGTCGATGTGAAACAAAAATTAAGGAATCTAATAAAATGAAAAAATGTAATGTAATAAGTGTATTCTAACGAAATAAAAACGTACATTACTTAGAAACTTTTGCGACTGATCATGCGCCAAAATTTTTAAGAGAATCGTTCTCATTTTCGGGAATTGAAGGAAAATCAGCGAATTAAATGAAATAAAAATTTCAAATAGGTTTAATTTAATTTAACTTTAATAGGTTTAAATAACTATAAATTCCGTAGCTCATGAACCTATAAAATTTTATGTCGAATCAATCTTTTTTTGTCAATTCCATTGAATGATCGGAAAAAAAATTAAAAACCAAACAAATCTATAAAATAAACATACAAGTGAACAAATATTTTTTACAGTGCCTTGGTCATTTTCTGTGCCTTCAAAATTTTTAAAGCTAGTTTTGTTTTACAAAATCATGAAAAATGTTTTTTACTTTTCTGATTGCCGAGCAATATATTACTTTCAATAATGCCATTGTTAAATATTTAAATATTAAACTTTAAATTTAGTTTATTCGACCATCTTTAGACATTTCATGAAAAGTAAATGCATTTTCGCTAATGTAAAATCTAGTAAAATGTTTGCAATATATTTGAGTCTAATTCTTACCACCCATACTCATTTAAATTAAGCGAATCTCACTTGTTTAGCACGAACGATAAATCTAACAGAATTATCTTATGTCACGTTTTATAGTTTAAATTACAGTTAAATGAATAGTTTTTTAAAGTGTTTGCTTTCGAAAAAAGTATCTTTTTAATTATTTCATTCCATTCTCTTCGTGTATAATAAAATCTTTTGTTCCATTTCATAATTTTTTTTTAAAAAAAGATAATTAGTTGGATAATATTTAATCTTTTTCAGAAAAGCGTTTTACAGACCAAAAGGCTAAGATTAATATTTTATTCGGGATTATTTTTAAAAGATATTTTAATGTGTAGTTTATTACTTTGTTTAATTAGCACTGAATATATTAATACTAAAATGTTTAAACAAAAAATATCTTACGTGATATAATAAATTATACTAATAAAAAAGAGGCGTTATTTTTCTATTAATTATGCAAATTATCCGCGTAAAATATTTATTTCACTTAAAAACTATAAACGATTTGAACGAGCTCGTTCGAGAAGGTGATGTAAAAGATAATGATTTTTCTTCACTGTTTGCTGAGTTTTCAAAATAACAAGAATAAAAACTGCTATTATTCAAAGAAATTGTTGTAAGGAGAAAAGATTTCTAAAGTTCTAACTACTATAATTGTACACTTAAAGGAAAGAATGCACTTTGAATGATGAGCAAAGGTTTGAATACATAATGGGGGGGTTTATTCTGTTTACTCGGCGATTACAGAGTAAACTTTTAACTAATGTTTTTCTAAAAGAAAAACATTCTTTGGAATAATAATATAGGAGAGAAGATTTTTTTTATTTTGTATGTTTTGCTTAGATTTCTTGTTTGGATGTCATCCCCACAATATTTAATTAATTCAAAAAAGAACTTGCTTAGATTTTGTTCATTATTTAATGATTTTTATCACATTTAATGATTGTATCTCTGCTGTCTATTTTTATCTCACAAAAAACTCAGAAGTATTATTGAATGTTAATTAGAAATAATTAAAAATGGTAATATTTCTTAAATCGAGAAACAAGAGAAAGGAAGAACTGTCAAATCCTTGCAATAGGTTTAAGTGGAAGCTGAATTAATATAAAGGAGGGGAAATATTTATTGTATGTTTATTAAAGTGGGAATTTTCCCATACTTAATCTTTTTTTATAATTATTATCATTATTATTATTATTATTGTTATAATTCTTTTTCTTCCTTTTCTTGTTTTTCTTCTATATTTTCTGTTTTTTCTTCTCCTTCTGCTTTCTTATTATTAATATTCATTTTTCCAGTTTTATCTTCGCTTTTATTTTTCTCCTTTTTTTTTCGATCTTCTTTCTCTGGTTCTTACTCTTCGTAATCTTATTATTAAAGGAGAAGCTGAATTAATATAAAGGGGGGGGAATATTTACTGTATGTTAATTAAAGTGTGAATTTTCCCATACTTAATCTTTTTTTATAATTATCATCATTATTATTATTATAGTTATAATTCTTTTTCTTCCTTTTCTTGTTTTTCTTCTGTATTTTCTGCTTTTTCTTCTCCTTCTACTTTCTTATTATTAATATTCATTTTTCCAGTTATTTTATTTTCGCTCTTATTTTTCTCCTTTTTTTTCGATCTTCTTTCTCTGGTTCTTATTCTTCGTAATCTTATTATTAAAGGAGAAGCTGAATTAATATAAAGGGGGGGGGGAAATATTTACTGTATGTTTATTAAAGTGGGAATTTTCCCATACTTATTCCTTTTTTATAATTATTAACATTATTATTATTATTGTTAAAATTATTTTTCTTCCTTTTCTTGTTTTTCTTCTTCTATATGTTCTGCTTTTTCTTCTTCTTCTGCTTTCGCATTATTAATATTCATTTTTCCAGTTACTCTATTTTCGTTCTTATTTTTCTCCCTCTTTTTTTTCGATCCTCTTTCTCTGATTCGTAATCTTATTATTAAAGGAGAAGCTGAATTAATATAAAGGGGGGGGAAATGTTTATTGTATGTTTATTAAAGTGTGAATTTTCCTATACTTCTTCTTTTTTTATAATTATCAACATTATTATTATTATTGTTAAAATTATTTTTCTTCCTTTTCTTGTTTTTCTTCTTCTATATTTTCTGCTTTTCCTTCTCCTTCTGCTTTCTCATTATTAATATTCATTTTCGTTCTTTTTTTTTCTCCCTCTTTTTTTTTCGATCCTCTTTCTCTGATTCGTATTCTTCGTAATCTTATTAGTATTCTACATCTTACTCTTCAAGTTTTTATTCTTCTTTTTTCTTATTTTTATTTTCCTTATTCCTATTCTTTTTATTCTTATTTTTATTTTTATTCTTATCCTATTCTATTACATCTTACTGCATTATTCCATATTATATCTTATTTTTATTCTTATTGTTATTCTGCTTCTTATTTTTCTCCCAATTGTTATTTTTATCCTTCTTATTCCTCCTATTCTTATTATTATTCTTATTCCTCTTTGTAATGAATAATGCAGGATGTCCTATTAAGACCACCAATATTATACGTTTTAAGAATTATAATACAAAAAATGAAGACAAAAAAGCATTTTAACAGAGTGTTGCGAAATATTATTTAAGACAGTAAATATCAAAAATGCTATCGAAATCTAAAAAAATCACAGTTGCGAAAAACGGGTGAAGGAAGGCATCTTTGATCATTTTACGAAATAAAGCTCAAAGATGATTTTTCAAAGCATATTGAAGTTTCAAGCGAAATTCAAACAAATTTTATTGTTTCATACATCTGCCTTCGTTAATGCAATTTTTCCAACTTCGGGTTATCACAATTGATAACGTTTTTAAAATATATATTATCAACGATTTTCAGCAAGCATCCTGTATTATTTATTCATCACGAATGCCTAAAATTATATACATTGATAAATTCAACTTCCAAAAAGTTATTGAGCTACTTTAAAAACAAACCAATGTGAACCCAAAAAGCATTAATTTACGGAATCATGTAGTAACATTTTATGGTTTCCAATTAAGTCGCATTTTTCATGTTTTTCTACGGTAAATACTTAAACTATCTTTCATAAATATTTCCTATAAAAAATATATATAAAATATACATATTATTTTCATAGTATTAGTTTCGATAAAATGTTTGAAATACGAACGTTGAAATAAATTAGCAAAAAGAAATAACAATAATAAAATAACCTTACTTTAAAGAAATGATAATAAAAAAATATTTCCTGGACATATTAACTGCCAGCATTTAAGTAAAAATAAAACTTTAAGTTTTGGAATCAAATTCCGTTTCATTAAGCATAAATGCTCCTTTATTCAAAACCTAGTGGAAAGAAAGCGCTGATTTCAACATCTTTTTTAATTTCGTTTACTGTCAGTTTTCAGTCATTGAGAATTCATTAATTTAGTTATTTAAGTGAATAAATGAATATAAATTACTTTAAACGTATTTATATTAGCATTCTACTCATACAATTTACATTTAATTCTTAGAAGAATATTTTTATGGACTTAACTAAATTTGTTTCTTACATTTTTTTTTTTCATTTTTGTTTTAGATTCTTTATGAGAAACTCAAATAAATAAATGAAGTAAAACACAACAAAACATATTAATAAAAGGTTTTTATACTATTAAATGAATTAATCTTTACTCCAGGGATTTTTTTTTTGTCTGGTTTTATTTTTTTCGAATACTAGTTTAGTTTATCTAATATGAATTTTATTTTACGATATTTTGCATACATGCATAATAAAAAAGAAATATTAGTAAATCCATTTTAGTACAAATATACCAATAAAATAAACATTAAATTAAAATTATTGAACAAACTAACATAATATGCTAAAATTTACCGTGCTTCTGTCTCTATGGGAAATACCAAAAAGCTTGATAATTTTTACAGTAGCTCTTTGGTAATCCTTTGGGTAAAATTAACCATTAAATACTGCTTTATTATATGCAATAAAATTTAGAAAATGTTGTAAAATTCGGAGATTTTATCAGAGCATGGCACAAGAACTATTTATTCAGTATAACTTACTTTTCAGTTTTGTATTTTATACACAATGTGTGATAATAAGAACTATAATTTAGCAACCAAAATTTCAAATGAGTGGTTTAAATAATGTATAATTTAGATTTATTACCAGAATTATGTTGTTGTCTTTTTTTGACAGAAATAATATTACCATACAGTACTGTAATTTCAATGGAATTTTTTTCTCCGTGTGAAGATATTCAAAATTGGCGAAAGCATTAACTGGTACATGCTTTGATCTATCATTGCGTAAAATGAGGAAATTATTATTGCCTCTTTTTTAAGAATACAAATTTTGTCAAAAAACCGATTAATATATATCATTAGAAAACATTACAAAAATAAAAGAAGTTTGAGTGAGGGAGTCACAACTACTGCAGGGATGAAACCGGAATAAGGCTATACAAAGACAAAGATGATACCGGAATGAGGAAGCAGTTTTATCAAATATTCAAAGTCACAGTCACTGCAGGGATGAAACCGGAATAAGGCTATACAAAAGCTAAGATGATACCGGAATGAGGAAGCAGTTTTATCAAATATGCAAAATCACAGTCACTGCAGGGATGAAACCAGAATAAGGCTATACAAAGACAAAGATGATGCCGGAATGAGGAAGCAGTTTTATCAAATATTCAAAATCACAGTCACTGCAGGGATGAAACCGGAATAAGGCTATACAAAGACAAAGATGATACCGGAATGAGGAAGCAGTTTTATCAAATATTCAAAATCACAGTCACTGCAGGGATGAAACCGGAATAAGGCTATACAAAGACAAAGATGATGCCGGAATGAGGAAGCAGTTTTATCAAATATTTGAGAGCTTACATTTCATTACTAATTCACTAAATTCTCCGGACTAACTAATTCAATGGATGCCGTGAATCAACTTAAGCTGAAAAATTTTTCAATTTAATACATTACAGTGGTTCCAACAAGCTTGTAGCGATATTCTAGTTTAAGGATTCCAATATTATAGTTCAACAATGAATAAATTTCTATGCGAGTGTACTTCAATTAAACTCTACTGCACCTCAAAGCATGGGTTCTCATAACTTGTGAATAAAGTTCGAAATCACAGAAATATGGAAGTAAAAGTTACTACTCGAATAGTACAGAGTTATTCATAATTCCCTCCGCCTGTAAACGCCATTTTTCTTTACTTCAACTGGCTTCAGGGGTACATGTAACTGCCATCTACCGACAACTGCCTAATTTAAAACTTGAATACTTTCGGAATAATTATATATGCTCTTTTTTTCCATATTCGTCTTCGTTTCTTTACTATAACGCTTCGAAATCCCGGAGGAAATTATGAATAACCCTGTATATTTATCGTCGATGATAAAAAGGCGAAATAGATTAGCTCAATGTTATTTCAATACTCAATATTAACTCAATTATTACTCAATATTAACTCAATATTATACTCAATTACCAATAATCATTTGTTTGGAAATAACCAAAAATATGTTTACCGCACGATAACTATCAACACGAATACACTTTAAAATATTCCGATTCTAATTACGGTAAAAAGTAAGAGCGTTTTACTGCAAAAT
The DNA here is from genome assembly GCF_043381705.1 of Parasteatoda tepidariorum. Classification (NCBI taxonomy): domain Eukaryota; kingdom Metazoa; phylum Arthropoda; class Arachnida; order Araneae; family Theridiidae; genus Parasteatoda; species Parasteatoda tepidariorum. The sequence goes on along the minus strand of NC_092204.1, from coordinate 65,403,798 downwards.
ATATGTAAGGGAACAAAAATTACATATACTGTCATTTTTCAGTAAATATTCAGGCAAAATCCCTGAATCACATTAATTAAATAAATATTACTGTAAAAATTACGGTATAATATCTTTAAGCGAAATTTGGATTTACAAATTTTACATTTTGATAAAATTGATTTTTAAGGAATGATGCAACAAAAGCCCCGGTACTTTATACCATAATTTGATCTGGAATTTTTACAGTGTATGCAAAGGTTTCTTTTTTCAATATTTAGTTTTCCTTGGACAGAAACAGTTTAGATAAAAAATAAAAACATTGCCTAACTCGGCTCAAACTAATGCAGTTTTCCAGCACTGACCACATCAAAATTCCTCTGCACAGCAGCCCCCAACAAAGCATTCAAAGCCTGTTTTTCCTCCCGTTTTCGCATATGATTACTAAGAAAAGAGCTGATAAAATACCGTCAGCAGGTGCCTAGGGGTCGCAGAAGATGACAAAAACCTAGGGTCTTTTGAGCCCTTAATCCACCTGTGCCTGTGGGATCTTCGGCCCCTCATCCTGAGCTTAGGATGTGAAGCAGGTGGTTTCGAAACGATACTGAAAGGGTTAATGAAACGTAACAGCCTGAACCTTCGAAATAACCTTCTTCTGGTGACACTTTTCTCAAGGTGGATATGAAACAAGTGAAATGTGTCGAATAGAACGAAGAGAGCTTAAGCCTATAGTTCGAGTTGTTGCTGAATATTTCATACTGATTTTTCTGAAAGGACAGGGTTTGTAGTTTATGATTTAATTTAGTGTAGAAGATAAATATACAGTTCTGTTATTCCTTATTTGCCACTCAACTTTATTCGATTTTATTGTTGTTAATAATAGTAAATTTGTTTTTTTAAAAATATTTCAGTTTTATTGTGAGTGAATTATGTTCATTATTTTAAATTAAGTGAAAATCTGTATCACTATAGAAATACTTAAATTTTGTAAAACTCTATTTGCCACTCGTTCTTTTAGTAATCGATGACGTTAATATCGGACAAAATATTTCAGTAGAGTCGTGAGTCAAATCTTATGAAGCCAAATCAATAAAATAAATTAAATACTTATCTGTTTCACCATAGATATACTTAAGTTTTTTAAGTCTTTTTACCTCTCACTCCTTCTTCTTGTAATCCATGACGTCATTACAGAACAAAAAATTCATTTAAAAAATATTTCAAAAATAATGTGAGTCGGATATTATGAAACTTATTTAATATTATAAATTAAATAAAAACATGTGTCACTATAGTTATACTAAAATTCTAGCAGTCTTCATTAATAACTCGTTCTATTTATTCATGTTTTTAACATTAAAGCAATTGTTCTTTAGGAAATATTTCTGTAGTTTTGTCAGGCAAATATTATTCAAAATCTTTGTTGTTGTTGCTTATCCCCCTTGGCTTAGACAAACTAAACGAAATTCAGGAGACCATGTCACACAATTAAATCAGATTCAAAATCGCATATTAAATAAAAGTCTGTGTCACTAAATAAATACTAATGCTATTAGTTTTTATATATCACTCACTCTATTTGTTAAGGATGACGTTCATATCGGATAAGATTTTTTTTCAAATATTCCATCAATATTAAGAGTAAAGTACTATGAAACTTATTCAAATATATATTTGTGTCTTTTACTTATGTTAACTTATTAAATATAAATCTGTGTCATTAAATACACACTAATTCTGCACAGAGAAAAACATTCTATTAAAATTAGCGTTCTGCGTGGTATATATAATGACATCTCTAATAAGAAAAATTCTGGTTAATAAAATCAAATATGGTTACTAAGCTATTCATTTCGAAATTTTAACGTCACTTCGATAACGATCTGCCGAAAATTCTAATTTTCAAAATTATAGTTCTGATTAACGCGCATTTAGTAAAAAATACAAAACTGAAAACTAGATTTTACTGAATAAATGGGTTTCACGCCATGCTCTAAGATACCATGATAAAACTCTAATTTGACCACATTTACCAAATTTTGTTGCATTTTATTAAAAAAAAAAAATTTCGTTAATTTTACCGAAATTAATGCCGTTAGTTTAACAAAATTGTCGAGCTTTTTGGTGTTTCCATAGGGCCAGAAACAAGGTAAATTTTATCATATTCTGATAATTTTGACCATACTTTTTTCTCACTGCGTAGATCTTTATAAATTACTCACTCGGTTTATTAACGATGATGTTAATTTCGAGCAAGCAGCTCTTTTAAAACTATTCCAGCAATATTAAGAATCAAATATCATGAAATTTGTTCACTTTTTTTAAATTAAATAAAGATTGCATCGAAAACAGCCAAACTTCTTTGGCAGAAGGAAGCAGCTTGTAACAAAGAAAAGTTGAAGAACAATAATTAGTAAATTTCCAAATTTCATCAGGAGATCAAATACAATTTTATGAATTCTATTTCGACTTTATACTAATGACTTGAGGTATTTCGCTAGTAAATTTATTTCTCTTTCACTTGAATATTAATTAATGACTCTTATAAAGCTTGATTTTTCAGTTTTAATTTTTGACAAGGATTGTGAAAATACATAATGAAGGCAGTTGTTGTTGAATACCCTGTGTAGCGCAAGGATTGTGTAGCGATACACTTAATCTTCAAATTGAATTATAAGATTTTGCATCTTTTCATTGATTAAACTCGTTTTTTTTAAAAAATCATCATTAAAAAAATAAAATTGTCAAGTAATGTTTCGCAAGATTGAATATTTTCATATATTAGACGCATTAATTTTTTTCCCATTTTGGGAAGAATCGAAATTTCTTTCAAAAATTAAAAATCTGGCATGGTGGAATTGTTTGATTGTTCTTTATTTTTTGTTTTTTCCTCGAGAGCTTAAATATTAATTGACATAACTTAATATACATACTTTCCTGACTTTATTTTTGACAAGAACTCTAAAACTATACATTAAGAACAGCGATTACAGAACATCTTATAGTTCTTCCGATATTTATGCTTTTGCTTCGAAATTTTATTACGTTTTATCCATTTAGATTTTTGAAAAATATGAACTTTATGCTCAAAAGAATAAAAATAACTTAATTATTAAGTGCACTTCAATAATATAATAAAAAAACTGAACCATTAAGCAGTATTTAAAATCGAATTTCAATTGTTAATAATAATAAGTTACATAAAATTGGCAATTTTATTTACTATAACATATATTCAACGCAAATTTAATAAAGATTGATAAAGAATTTTAAACTAAACTTGAGCAATTCATTAAATGTTTTAAAATTAAATCGATAAATATTTACATATAGACCTGCAATTTTGCCTATAATGACTTACAATGACGAGCTGTATTAAATCCCTTTTTGAGCAACATTATTCATCATGGTCAATAAATTTATCTTAATTTTTATCCTATATTTATATTCTTATTTTTAATATTTACTTCTTTTAATCAATTTGTATTTTGAAAAAATGCAAACTATTTTTTTATAACATTAAAAATTGCTGAATATGAAACAGGCTGCAATAATATGAAAAGCAACAACTGAACTATTAAGCAGAATTAAAATAGTCGGTAACTTTAAATTGGTTTAAAAATTTTATTTGCTGTTACATTTATTCAACGTAAACATTGATTTAATAAGGTATATTAAAGAATTCTAAACTTATCTAAGTCATATCATTATGTAATACAAAATTAAATCAATTAACGTTTACCAAAACTTTAAATCAACTCTAGAGTAGAGCATTTTTAGATGCAATGTCATCGATTATTTCTTAGGATTTCTATGAAAAAGAAAGTGCCTAATAGTTAATAAAAATCTAATATTTAAAATATAAGCCTACTAACTAATTTCATATTAAATTAGTAAACTAATAAAACTAATGAAACGTAGTAAAACTAATTTTATAAATAAATTTCGTTTAAAGGGAGACATAATTCCAACTAATTGTTTAATCAATTTACATTTTTGAAAAATTTCAACTTTATGTTCAAAACAATAAAAATAACTAAATCACGAAGTAAACTTTAATAATATAATAAAAACAACTGAGCCATTAAGCAACAATAAAATCGAGAATGAATGAGTTATAATAACAAATTACATAAAATTGACTTGATAATTTTATTTACAATAACATATATTCAACATAAATATCGATTTAATAAGGTCTATTCTAAACTAATCTAAGTCACATCATTACATGATATAAAATTAAGTCGATTAAAGCTTGTTTTTCTATAGACTTTCAATCTAACTACAATGATAATGATTTATACCAACAAACTACATAAATCTTTTTCTAAACAATATTTATTCATAATGGTCAACAAAATAAAGTTATTTTTTTATCCTTTATTTATATTTATACTTTGAATATATACTACGTTTAATCTGTTTATATTTTTGAAAAATGTTAACTTTATTTTTGCAACATTAAAAATAATTGAATATTAGACACACTGCAATAATTTGATTAAAAAAACCACTAGACGACATTAAAATCGATAGGTAATAATACTAAATAACTTTAAGTTGATTTAATAATCTTATTTACTTTTGGATTTATTCAACGTAGATATCGATTTAATAAGGTATATTAAAGAATTCTAAACTAATCTGAGTCATATCATTACATGATACAAAATTAAATCGATAAACGTTTACAAAGGCTTTCAATCAAGCCTACATTGATTTCCAGTGGTACATAATGACAAACTATATTAAATCTCTTTAAGCAATATTATTTATCATGGTCAAGAAAATAATGCACTTTTTGGTGAATTCTATATATTTTAGAGCTTCAATTTTCTTTTACGTATATAATGTGAGGGTTCTTGGGGCGTAACGCTCCAAGATAGAGACAAATGACTCGCTTGACCTCAAAGCTTCTTTTTTTTTATATTCGAGGACAACAATGCACCTCAAACTTTAGTTTTCTAATGTCCTAAAAAACGGAAAATCCATACTTTGTATTTGTTTTCCTTCATTGGTTTATTTTTTTTTCTCGCATTTTTCCGTATTTCCTAGATCCGATTTTTACCATTCTAGCTTTCAATAAGTGATTTGAATATTTCATCCATTTGGGTACTGTTTTTTGAAAATATCAATGTGCTGTTTTCTTTTTATTCATTTTTTTATCCATTTTTATCGTATTAAGGACTGTGTCCTCGATTCAAATACCAGCATTATACCATTCAGTTTCAAACAGTTTCCGGATTCTAAGAAATGCGATAATAAATTCAAAAAAGCAAAACTTGTAAAGATTTTTTAAAATAAAAAAAAATCGTAATTAATTTAAAATTTACATTTTTTATCTGAAGCATATTTAAAGGTTTTTTTTTCTGTTCGTGAATATTCGAACTTATGACACAATTAGAAAAATTAATTCCTGAAATTTCACGAAACTTTCTTCTTTATTAACGAAACTATTTCCTGGCGTATGCTCCTAGCGATCATTTCGTCAAAGAATAGCTATTTCGTCATAAAATAGCTATTCTCACTTCTTCGAAAAGACAGAATTTGTCAATAGTAAAGGAAGATTCGGCCATTATATTTTTTTTTCAAAATAAAGAAAAAAACTTGTATTTAACCTTCCTCAAAGACCACTTTATTGTGGTGATCATGTAACTAAACCAATGTCACCTTAATGACACAGATAGAACAGAGAAAAAAATTAAGTATGTCCAGAGCAGGATTCGAACCAGAAATTTACTTTATTTACTAGTCTTCAATCTACTTCAGCCATTTTAGGTAACATACTCCCACAATGCACTATGATAAGGTTTCGAGTGGAGGAAATATTTTCCTCATAGATTTGAGAGTTCCCCTTTCGTCACAAATCACCTGATTTCGTGACGAAATAATTCTCAAAATTAAAGAAATGCATCTTAAGTATTATTGCGTCGGCAATAGTGAGAGTTTTATCTCTGACATTTATTTATTCTGATTTAGGTGGACAATTCAAACTTACTGGAATCAAATCTTTTGTAAAGAGAACTAAAAATGCATTCATTGACCGGAGTAACTTTTGACGGTAATAATCAAACTGTCATAAACTAAATACTTCATTGGAAAAACTTGGAACATTCTTTTGAATTGACTTGTGTCATTTCAACTTATTTTATGAGCATTCATATGTTTCTAAGATAACCATGCCTTTTTTTCAACATTTCACCTTTAAAACGGAAGAAAATAATCGTAATCTGGAAAAAAAATGCTCGCAATAGTTTACACAAGAAAGCGGTGGTTAGTTAAGAGTAATTATTTAAAGTAATCAAATCTGAAATCATTCGTTAACTTTTATGCAAAATAAAATTCAATGAAATGAAAACAGCGCAATTAAAGTTTTCCAAACTTACACTTTAAAAACTTATGGATCAAATTACGGTAAATATCAGTACTTAGAGTACCGTTATTTTTTACCGTAAAATCCATTTTTACCGGAACATGCTACGGAACAAAAATCTCATGTACCGTAATTTTTACAGTAATAATTAGCGTAAAATCACTCACTCACTCTAATTAAACAAATATTACTGCAAAAATTACAGTATAATATCTTACAGTAAATGGATTTTACAGAAGATTCACAACAGTGCCATTATTTTATACCGGAGTTTTTTTGCACTGTGAGCAATGATTACGACCTCGTAACACAATAACCACTCTACTGGACAATCAGGTTCAAGCAAACATAGTTTTAAATTGATTGGAAAATTTAGAATGAGGACAAAAATGTGAAAGATGACGACAAAAAAGTCGCCGATAATTGTATATTTGAACAAAAATGAACAGTTGACTTCTTTTAAAACAATTAAAAAATAGCCACACGAATCAACATACATTGATATAATTAATAAGATTAGCAACGTACCTAATCATAACGCTATTTTTGTTTCATCTTTAATCTTAGAGAACTAGAATTATTTGTTCTTATATCTTCTCCGATTTCTGAATATTTCAAAATACTGCTCATTGAGGTTTTTATATCTATCTCAAATCATTTTATAATTACGCCGTTAGTTAAAATTAAAAAAAAAAAACAATTTTAAGAAAATTTACAGCATTCTTCTTCGTACCATTTAAATTCATGAAGTATTTTTCTTATAAAGAAAACAAATTATTCTTACATTCCCAAAAAACGAACTTTTATGATCAAAACCATTTTTTAGTACGACCGAAAGTAAAAGACTATGACTAAGGTAAATTTTTCTTCAAAAATAACTATTTTTTCCCCTTTCACCTACTGGTGAAGAGGAATTTAAATTGTTTCCAAACGTTGGGTGTATTCTTCTCTTAATAAACCGGAACCAAGAACATGGTTGCTAAACTTTGGAAAGAAGTTAGATGCGTTCGAAAGTTTAATTTTCTGTCGCTTTTTATCTAAAGAAAAGGTGGAAGCTATTTTTTTAAATACTTCCTGAAATTTCAGCTAGTGGCAACGATTTTGGAATCGCTTCATTAACCCCGTCATTAACCGGGAAATAAGTCCTCTTTAAAGTTTTCCTTTTTTTTCCCTTTTAGATTACTTTCTTAGAAAGGTAGAGCAGATACAGGATTCCTTTAACTTTCCTATAATAAGATGTCTGTTCTGCGACCTTAAGAAACTGTCGTATAAAGAGTTGGGTGGAACTTTTTTAAGAAGCAATATCATCGATTATTTGTTAAGATTAGTTTGAAAAAGAACTCCAACTAACAACCTAATAGTTAATATAAAGCTAATACCTAAAATATAAGCCTAAAACCTATTAACTAAATTTTAATTAGATACAAGCATAATATAACTAGTTTTATAAGTAAACGTTTTCAAATTAATTCATCCTTAAGATTACACAGAAAATGAGTTTTGGGTAGAACATTTTTCAAGAATTGCTTATTTTTTTTAGTATTATTGATTATTTTTATCACTAATCATTTTTTAAGATCAGTTTGTAAAACAACTCCTACAAACTATATAATAGTTAATGTAAACCTAGAATATGAGCCTACTAACTAACTTTTAATTTTGAAATTAGATTAAAACCTAGTATAACTATTATTGTTGATACGTTTTACAAATGATTCTTTTTTAACATTGCAGAAGAAATAGAGGTGAGTGTAATTTTTTTTAAGAGACAATATAATTATTTTTTCTATATAAGTTTGCAAAACAATTCCTACAAACAATATAATAGTTAATGTAAGCGTAGAATATGAGCCTACTAACTAACTTGTAATTTTGAAATTAAATTCAAACCTAGTATAACTATTGTTGTAGATACATTTTACAAATGATTCTTCTTTAAAATTGCAGAATAAATAGAGGTGAGTCTAATTTTTTCAAGAGCTTGCAAAACAACTTCTACAAATAATCTAATTGTTAAGGTTATCCTAATGCCTAGAGTACTAACTGATAAGCCTACTAACTGATTCGTAATTAGATTCAAACATAATATAACTAATTTTTTTAGTATTTTTTACAAATGATTCATCTTTAATATTGCCCAAAAAAATGACTAATGAAATTCTAATGTAACCTAATGTAATGCAATCTAATGTAAACTTTACCTAGAATATAAGCCTGGTAATAAATTTGTAATTAGATTCAAACATAATACTATAACTAATTTTATTAATTAGTGTTTTTACAAGAATTCACCTCGAAAATTGCACAAAAACGATAATAGTCATAAAAAACTTCTCAATAATAGAATTTGTATTTAGCAAAATCTAATTGTCATGATTTAAAGATTCTGCCTAAATCAGGTTTTTTTTTATATTTTAAACTTTTTGATAAGTATGATCAAGAAGATGGCCGGCCTATTCGCGAAGTGGCTGGACTTCGGGCTTTGGCCGTAACATATATATATATACGGGTCTGGTTCATTTCATCGACAATCAATTCATCGACAGGCCATTTCATCGACTAGGTCATTTTGTCGACAGGCCGTTTCCTCGACAGGGTTGTTTCGTCGACAGGCCATTTCGTCGACAGGGTCATTTCGTCGACAAGTCATTTCGTCGACAGGGTCATTTCGTCGACAAGTCATTTCGTCGACAGGGTCATTTCGTCGACA
>NC_092204.1:65351619-65394569 GCF_043381705.1 Parasteatoda tepidariorum | reverse complement strand
ATTATGCACAATTATATTATTACATTATATATTACCTATTTTGAATAATACCCCTTAAAATGTTTAAACTTATCAATAGAAAAGAACTTTTGAAGGAACATCATCGAAACTGCAACATTACTGTTTCATAACAAAGTAATATTGCTGTAGAATTTAATTAATCCCTTCTCTAATTCAAATTTAATCGACAAGCAGCACATTTGATTCTTTCCATACATGTATGTATTATTTGATTAAAAGATTCTTACAAATTGAAAATAACAGTCGACAGATTTCAAGCGCTCAAAGACGGGCGCCTATTTTTAAATTTGTCAGCAAAAGTGAGAAGAAACAAAGGTTAATTGAAGTATAGGGTAAACGTAACGTAAAGGATAGCCTGATTTGTCTCTCTCGGTCACTGTGGTTTTTTTTTGTTCTACTTTTCATCGTTTTTCTCTCTCGGTTACTGTTTCTTTTCTAACTTTGTTTCTCGCCTTTATTTTTCTATTTTGAATTGGCAACTATACTTTTTATACTTCAAACCACTTATGTTTCTTTTCATTCCCGTTTGGCAAGTTTTGAAAATAGGCGTCTGCATATTGAGAGCTTGAAACATGTCGACTGTAATTTCAAATTTGCATATTTTTGAAGCGAATAAAGTTTTAAGCAAGTAATATCACACCCCTTCTGTTTCTCGGGATTATTTATTTAATATAATGCATGTGCGTAGTTTTAAGTACGATGTAATTAAAGAATAATCAAAACACAAATAGTTAGGGTGTGTCGCTGATGTTAAAATTTAATAATTTCAACTGAAGTGCTATTTTATTAGCGTCATAGTTATTGACTCAAACTCTTTCAAAAATTTAGATAGATCATCGAGCTATCGATTTAAAATCGCAGTAACATTGCTTCTAAAGTGGTGTGTTATCTAAAGATTAATTTCTTAGAACTCATGCAGAATATGCATTATTGAATCTGATTAGATTGTTAAAGTTTCGTAAATGTCTATAATTTTGAAATTTAATTAACGTAACTATAAATTTAACCTATCAAAGCAAAGTGTTAGTGAGATGCATTTAATTAAATTATCTCGTCATATTATAGAGGGGATATTTTCCATGTTTAAGCTTCAGCATCAAGTTATTTCAATAATCAATAATAACTAAACTGTAATTATATGATAATAAAAACAGTGTACTAATATATAATTAATAGTTATTATAATGTAAGTGTGTATATAATTTAAGATTGGAAATATGCATTGTATTTTCACAGAAAATTATGTTTTGCAATTACTGAACTTAATTTTCATTAAATGCGTCTTTTACTTTAAAAGACATTTTTAAGCTACTTTCTTCAAATCCTTATCAATATACAGATCCTGAAGAGAAAATATAACCCTTTATAGCAAAATTAAAATTCCATTATCATGATACTTATTTTATTCAAAATACAGTAAAATAGTACTTTATGTCTTTCTTTTTTAAATTTTATTAAATTAGTTATGTTAAAAAAAAAACGAGAAGTTTGACTTAAAAAATAATGTTTTTGATAAATAATATTTTGATGTGCATTATTCTTACAAATTTCGAAGCGAAACTAATTCCTCAAAACAGGATTTTTAATTCATTCAAGATACTACAACATAAAACTTCTTTTAATTTCAATTTGTTTTCTGTATTTACTTTCTCTGTTCTCTACTAATCTCTATTCATTTTCTTAATAAAAATAAGCGAAGTAGGATGTAAATTTACCTAAAATTATTGTATCCATACAATTTTTTAAAAAACACCAATTTCTTTATAGCCATATTATTATACAGAGATCTTACAAAGAATACATAACCCTAAATCGCAAAATTAAAATTCTATTAATAGAATACTAATTTTATTCAAAATGCAGAATAGAATTTCTCTTTGTCTTTGTTCCTTTTTAATTTCCTCAAATTAGTGTTGAAAAGAATGCCAGTTCCACTAGAAAAATAATGCTTTATATATTTATTTAAATATGTACTATCCTTACAAATTTCAAAACGACACCAATTCCTCAAACCTCTTAATTCATTCAAAATACTTCAACTTGAAACTTCTTTAATTTCTTAATCTATTTATTTTTTAACTATTTATATTTCATAAATTCATTAACATTTTCCTAATCAATCCAAAACCGAAATCCTTTAAATTTACATAAATTATATTATCCTTTCAAATTTTTTAAAAGAAACCACTTTCTTCATAACTTAATTAATGTATATATCCTATACTTAATATATAGCCCTAAACCATATAATTAAAATTCTGTTACCAGGATACCTATTTTATTAAAAGTACTATAAAGTAGTATTTCTTTATGTCTTTTTTTCTTGATTTTGTCAAATTAGTTTAGTTCGAAAAAAATCAATTTAACTCAAAAATTAGAAGTTTTTATATATTTAAGTAAATTTGCATCATCCTCACAAATTTTTAAACGACATCCAATTTCTTAAAACAGGATTCTTAATTCATTCCAAAAACTACTTAAAACTCTTCTAATGTTTTCTTTTGATTATTTTTTAAACTAATATATTTCGCTAATACATTAACATTTTCTTTTAACCAATATAAAAATGAAGGTCTTTAAATTTACATAAAATTATATTATCCTTACAATTTTTTAAAGACGCCAATTTCTCCATAGCCTTAATAATATACAGATCCTACACGAAATACATAACCCTAAATCGCAAAATTAGAATTCCATTAACAGAATTTTGATCTCTTTCTTCAAACTTCCTCCGTCTTTCTCTTCTAGACTTGACAACTGCATTATTTACGTATTCACTTAAAATATTTCCAAAACTTGCTGCCATATTGTTTACAGAGAAAAGTAAGCAAATTTAAGCCTCTCTCTATATATATTCTACGAAAAGGGTTGGTTCACTATCAGATATATTTGCTTTATAATCTCTTTTACATTATAAAAGGCAACGATAGGGGCAGAAGGGTAGAGGGGCAGGAATTGTTCTCTTCTGAAAGATCTCGTTTCCCGGATAAAGAAACGGTTTAAAAAGTTCAGGCGGATACAGAGCTTCAGGGAGCGCTGATTATGTATAAGCGTCCATTAGTGGCGCATTTTCGGAAACGATGCCTAATGGGTCTTAATAAGGGAGAACTGTACTTTTCGCGAACATCTTATGTCAAGACAGGGGGCGTACTTGTAGTTTCAGTAAAAGCATTTAAAGGTTATTTAATGCTCTTAGAAGGGTTATATTTGGAATATTTATGGTAATAGACATTAAGTTGGAATCAACAAATAAATTGGATTTGAAACCAATAAATATTACATCAAATAAGAGTTTCGTTTATTACAATTGAATTAAGTTTGGAATATTAGTTTAGAGACATATTACTGATAATTAATTCTTAGGTCAATTACTATACATATTCTAATACTAAACATAGCATGATTTTTTGCCAACATCATATTTTTTGGAGATTTTGGAATTTAAGATTTATTGAAAAATAAAACAGCGAAAGATAGCTATCTATAAAATAAACCATAATGTAAATTATTCTTTATACACTTTTTGTAATACAAAAGTGTAAATGTTCACACTCCTGATTTAATGTGGAAAGTCGTGACTATGATTCTAAATCAGACAAATACATATTGAGTAATTTTGAGGCTTAGACGGACAAAATTTGTTCTATACCCCTTTTTATGCTGTCAATATTTATCATTTTATGGTAATGAATGTAACTAGGGAACACCTAATAAATTGGATTTGAAACCAATTGTTATTGCATCAAATGAGATCTTGTTTATAAGAATTGAATTAAGTTTAGTGTATTGGTCGAAGAATATGCTGCATATAGCTTATGCTAAAGTCAATTACTGGCATACATGTTCTAATGCTAAATGCAAAATGATATTTTGCAAGCATCATGTCGTTTGAAATCTATTCCAATTCCAATAAAACTAGTTAAAAAATTTTCCTCTAGATTGTTTAAGAAATGCAGTTTTATTCAGTTTTGCGAAAAGATGAACTAAACTACAGAAACAGTAAAAACTAACTTTCAAAATAAATTGGAACAATTTTAATTTTCATACTATTCTAGTAATAAAAAAAGTGTTAACTATTTATTTACATCTATAAAAGCAGAAATGAGTATTAGACTGATATTACTTTATAATTATATATATCTTTTACAGGAGGGCAAGGTTGTGAATGTTTTTTGTACATTCATGTAGTTTTTGACATTTTTCAGCAACAAATTCAGAAAGAAATTGCAAAGTATAATATTCTTATTGACTTACATGTATCAGTAGGATACTATGGTGCAAGTACAAAACTTACTGAATTTATGTAAAATTCGCTAACAATACTTAATCTTAAAAGTATGTCTTATCATAATTATTTAATATGTTTCTTTCTAATTATAATTATGTTTAAAGCATATACAAAACTACTAACTAAATCACCCTTTAACATTATCTTTATAGCCGTGGTTATCGAATCAATTTATCTGATATAATTAATATTAAATTGTATTACAGAAAAAATATTTAATCATGAATTATGTGTTATTATATGTTGAATTATAGAACAGTTGAATTAAGTCAAACAGTATTAAAAACTAATCTATATCTATTCATTAGAAATGTTTAAACATTTTTGAAATTAAGTAATGACAAATGAACATCAAACGAGTCTGAATGAGGACAAAAATTTAATTTTAATTCGTATATTAATTGATTAATTTTTTTAATCTTTTTCGGTAAAACTTGCAGTTTTTCAAATAACGATCGCTTTGAAATTTGAGTAACTGGCACAATAACCCAAAATTTTCTTAATTAAACTTTCAATTGCTGTTTTGTTTCTTTCTTTGTACCGACTACAACTTTAATTATTATTTTGGTATTTAAAATTCCATTGGAATACAAAAGATTTCAATCAAAATAAATGCAATAAAACTTTACTGCAACTCATTAAAGGTTTGCTTTATTAATGAGTATAATCTCTTTCATGCATTTCTGTTTTGTTTTCCCTTAAAAAGAAATATTTTGTGCAGAATGCAGAGTAACATTTCTATACATTTTCTAAAAATAAGATTAATTCTATAAATTTTGTACCTAATTTAATGCTTTTATTTGCCCATAAAGAAGACAATTGCATTCAAGATACCACAAAAATAAAGAAATCATCAAAAATATTGAAAGCTTAAAGAAAATTACTAATATCTCGAACTTCAAATAGTTCAATATTTTCATTATGGGTGAAAAACATGACTTTATCTAAAGGTTTTGGATTTTTTTTGGTTATGCATCATATTGCATTCATACTATCTTATAATAAATAAAAAAATTCTAGTAATGAATTTAAGGTTTCTGACTCTACTGCCTACCCTGCAACTAATTACGGTGCAATTAACAACTAAATAATTCCTGACTGGTCGAAAAATGATTATTGAGTTCTATTTTATTGAAGATAAACTATATTTAGTTTTTTCTTAAGGATCGTTTGATTAGTTTCTTAATATTAAATTGTTTTAAAATTGTTATGATTTCTAAAAGGTTTAAATGTTTGGCGAAGGGCGACTATTTTAAAGACTGATAAATCGACTCTCAGAATGTCGGAAACAATCAAACCTTCCTTAATTATAAACTGCATTAATTTCCTTCTTGCAGAGATTATTGCATTAATAAATTTAGAAATCATTGAATCGATCAATCAACCTTTTCAAATCGATTATATTAATTTCACAAATGTTTCCATTTATTGCTAGTGTATCATTTAAATTCCTAATATAATTTTATGTATTTAATAATTATTTATTTAGACATAATAAACAATCAAAACTTCTTTAATTATAAACTGCATTAATTTCATTTTTGAAGAGATTATTGCATTAATAAATTATGAATCGATTTAATCGATCAATCAACCTTTACAAATCGATTATATTAATTTCATAAATGTTTCCATTTATTGCTAGTGTATCATTTAAATTCATAATATATTTTTGTACATTTAATAATTATTTATTTAGACATAATGAAAAAAATTTTGATTGAAAGTTTTAAGACTAACGTTGAATAATTTAAAATATATAAACGGTCTTGACATGTTTTGAAAAATGGCTCAGATTAAAAGAAGAAAATTTCACAAAGGATAAACAATATTCAGTTAATTTTCGCGGAGATTTACCTTAAATTTAGCATTTTCAGCTGCCATTGACAGCGTTCTAATTTAGTCGTGCCAACATTAAAAGACATCTGGATTTAGAAGAAGCGTCGTTTTAAAATAATTTTGTTAAAAGAATCAAGAAGAATATATAAAAGGCATGTGAATAGAAGTTGATAGGCGTTAAAATTAAATGACTGAAAAGATTATTTTTAAAAAATGCCCATTCTTCTTTACGAAAATTTTAAATTTAATATTGCATTTTACTGTAGTTTTTATTTTTATTTTTTATTAAAAGTAAAGTTTAACTAAAATATTTCGGCTATTTACTCTTTTATTTGGCTCTTTTAATCCATCTAAAAGTAAGTGTTAATATCATCCGATTATGGAATGCATTTTAATATTCCCAAAATATTTTATATAATTCGAAATTTTAAAACATGAAATAAAAAAAACACATTTGTATTTCTATATTGTCCTAATAAAATTCTTAAAGCGAATTTTAAAATAATTTTAGGTAGAAATAGTTTTATTAATATGTAATACACTGAGAAAGAAAATATGGTAAAAAAATTAAATATGATTTTATAATAAGTGATAAAATTTGAAAATGCGCTAATTTAATCATGATACTTTAAAGCATGGCATTAAAAAAATTTATCCGGTAACATTTCCTTCTCAGACTTGTATTTTTACTAAATGTGTGATGATAAGAGCTATGATTTTGAAAACCAAAATTTCAGGTAATTTACTACGGACGGAAAAACTACCAAAAGAATGGTTCAAATACCGTATGTATATTTTGCTTTTTACACCAGAATGATGCATGTTTCTTTACCAGAAATGCCATTACCATGCATTACGGTAATTTTACCAGAATTTTATTCTCCATCAATTTAAATTATTAATATTTATAAACATTTTTATTTATTTATACTAATAACTATTGCATGATATTCATTAACTACTGCATGATATTCATTCTTTATGGCAATTAACCTTTTAACAGAATTATTCAACTTAAAAAATTGGTTTAAACAACTCAAATTTTTATTACTGCTCCGACAAAATTTAAGAAGCAGTGATCTATCTTAAACAGACGAGGATATTTTAATAAATTTGTTATCATCTTTACACATCATTTTTTTTAAACAAATATGTGCGTACGAGAATTCTAAGCTGTCAAATCCACAAACGTAAAAGTGGTATTTTTAAAAAAAATTATAATAGTATTGCGTAAATTTACTACCACCATTACTCAAGAAGAAACACAGGCTAAATTTAAGAAGTTTGGAAATTCGAGCTAGTATTATTTTCTGTGAAACTCATTTTACCAGTTTAAAAATGTTTAAAACAATTATTAAAACTTTAAACATTTGAATTATCCTCGATTAATTAAGAGCATGTGCATCTTTTAACATTTTTTTTATTAAATTATTAGTTTTCACTTTATCTGTTGAAACAAAAGTTTTAATACAAATATAATGAATCATGAAATAAATCATGTCAGTTGCGAAACATCGAATTATTAATTAAGTTTATAAATTTGCTTTTTGAAGAAATACTCAATAACAGTTTTAAGTATTAGTTAAAAATATTAATTAAAAATATTAATTAATTAAAAATATTAATTAATTAAAAATATTAATTAATTAAAAATATTGATTAATTAAAAATATTAATTAATTAAAAATATTAATTGCTTAAAAATATTAACTAATTAAAAATATTAATTAAATATTAAGAAAAAAATGAAAAGCAACAAATAAGTAAAACAGAGTTTAAAATGTTTTACTATTAGTGAATTAGTTTGAAGATGTTTGTTAATTTAAGTTATTATTTTGCTCCTAATAAGAAAAAATCATACTAAATATTTTTCTCCTTGTCTTAACTGTAAATATACTACTTCAAAAATTATCACAGAAATAGTAGAAAAATACTACATTTAAAATAAACAAAAATGTTTTAATATGTCCTAAAAATACGCTTACACTGTAAAGACTGTGCTTTAATAATAAAGATGTGGTGTATCCGAATTTAGAATTAGGAAACTCTAATCAATAGTGTGATATTTCATGTTATTACCGAATCGAGGGTTTCATACGCATTTAAAGAGTGTAGTTAAATCCAACTAAATTAAATTAAGTCTTATAAATTAAATTAAAATTTAAAAAGCTTCCACCAAGTCAGATGTATTTATAACATTCATCTTTGGCAAACAGGCCAGAGGATGAGTTGTCGCATTTGAATTCACCGAAAATTTTTAAAAAATAAAGGTAAGTTATTACTTTATTTATATTAAAAATAATATCACCGACGACAGAAGACTCCAGCTATTCATGATGACTGCGTTTACTTAATTATCAACATTATTTCTGAAGACATAAACTTTTTTTATTTTTCGATGAATGATGGCGGACATCGAAGCCTAATTAGGAATAACTATCAACCCCAGTACCTACGAAAGAAAGTTCCAAGATCATAATCGATTATTTGGCAAGTAGTTTCAATCTTTCTTCGGATTGAATTGATAAACTGATCTATTTAATACCAAGTAGTTTCAATCGTTTTTTTGGATTGAGTTGATAAACTGATCTTAGTCTATTTAATACCAAGTAAGCTTCAATTCTCTTTAATCATCGAGCGAGAATATCAATTGCTGTCAATTATATAACAAAATAATTTGAATCTTCTTGTCGGACTGATTTGACAAACTGATCAAATAAAAATATTATAGCAGGCATGTATGTTTTTAGTTGTATTAATGAAGATATTTATGCTATCATTAGAAGATTTACGTAGATCTGCAAAATAGTATGAAATAATTTGATAATATTTCACATCTGTTCACTCCAGTTTTGTGAAGCCTAGTTCGAATTCATATTATCTCTGTGCTGTGTATATGTTGGATTAAATGCTAATTTTATCTTAAAAAATATTGCACACATACATCCTCAGTTATTAGATTGTATATATTTCATATTGTATCTTAAAAGTAACTTTACTGACTCGTATGTGTACATCTTATAGTAAGTATAAATTTTATTGTTACTGAATAAAAAAAAGTGGTGGCTACTTTTCATCACGTAATCTTCTAGAACATTTTTAGTGCTTCGCTACACCTCGGCTATCCTCGGTTTTGTTGTAGTGGTACACGACTTTGATGTAAAGTAGTTACCATCCTTTTTAGTGTTGAGATGCATTAAAAACTTTTACAGTGTATTTTGTAATAATATTAAAATTCATATTTCTGAAAGCTTTCATAAAAACTCTTACTTACAATTTTGAAAAGCGTTAGAAATATTGCAAATACATTTAAAATTATTTCATGTAGGACGTAAAAAGTATTAAGCTGAGATCCATTTATTAGTGAAATAATTGTTCTATAGAGATCAAAGACTGATTTAAATTCCGATTATAAGTTAAACGACTTCGCTTAATATGTTCAACCTAAAATTAGTAATAAATGGATATTTTACTACCACATTCTTATGAAGTTCGTTTAAAATTCGTTTTAATGTATCCCATGACAATCCCAGTCAAGGAAAAAAATTCTTAAAATTAATTTTTTCAAAAATATATGTATTTAAATATTCCGACATGATTTAATATATAAATTAATGAATTATAAATACTTTGAAACAATTTATCTATATAGTAGAAATTAGAGAAAGTGCTTTCACATTTGAAATTAATAGCTTAATAAATTGAAACTAAAAAAGTAGAAACTCTCATAAGCAACTAGCTATCTTTGCTCTTAATAGATAATTATGAAACTTTCTTCGTTTTTGACGAAACCGTTTCCTGGTGATTATCTGTGCGAACATTTGTGTAAAATTCAAAGCGACGAAATAACTATCGCTACTTCTTCAAGAAAACGAAAAGATCATTCTATTTTTTTTCCAAAAAAAGAAAACTCATAATGCCTAATTCCTCAAAATTTTCTAATAATCACTTTATTCTTGGCAACATACAGCTGTGTCAATCTCACCTTAATAACAACTGACGCAAGAAAGACAAATCGAACAGTGAGATAAATTTAACCTATGCCCGAAGCGGGATTCAAATCCAGGTTCTTCCTGGCACGAGACAAACTCCTTGATCTCTATACAGTCGGCTTACTTTGTTACTTTATTTTCAACCGTCTAGTCTTCATCCTAGTTTTATCATTAGCAATCTTCCACACTGTATTACGATGAAGTTTCGAGTTGACGAAACATTTTCGTTACATATTTGAGAGTTCCCGTTTCGTTTAATACCACGTGATTTCCAGACGAAATAATTCTCATAATGAACGAAATGTAACTCAAGAATTGCTGAATTGCCTAAAGTGAGAGTTTTATTTCTGAAAGTGATCTCCAAATATTTGTATCATTTCATTTGTGTTTAAGCTATTTGTCATCTTAATGCTTATTTTAATTTATTGTTTCAGAGTTCAATTCGGATAAGTAAGTAAGCAAGTACAATAAGTTATACAACAAAAGTTCGTGAAAATTAGAGGGCAAACTTAAGCAGGATCTATTTTGCAAGTAGTTAAATACAAACTTTGATAATATTAATCTTATTAAATATAATATTTTTTAAATATTAGAGACTTTTAAATAAAATCTTTTTTAATAAAATAGAGAAATTCAAATTCAAGGTATTTTACGTTAGATATCTGCTTGTACTAATTTGAAGTACACAGGAGGAGGGGTAGACTATAGATTGTGCCCCTTGATTCTCGCCAAGTTTTAATCGCGGTTGATCGCCAAGCTGGGCGATGTTGAAACTCAATCGTGATTCTTATTGGTTTAGATTTTAGCGTTATTTTTAAATGTTCAACGGTATATGTAATTTCAGAGGTCCGTTCGTTCTACGTTGGATACCGGCTGGTAAGGTTACTTTTGAATCTGGTCAATAAGATCTAAAGTATGTGGGCAGTCATAAAAAGAAAAAAATGTCTCAGCTAGTCCGACAGACGCCATTTTCGATTCGTATTTCGTCGAATTTATATGACGATGGAGGTACACAGATTCAATTCATGATAAATTTAGACTGTATCTAGCTGTTGTTAGATGATTCTGTGCAGCTAAATCTGAGAATAGTCTAACTTAATGAAGAAGTGAGTTTTTTTTTTCTTCTTCCTTCTTTGCCTACTCCATTAATTTTTGCTTCCATTCAAAATCCTTTTGATTGGGTTTATTAATTTTGCTTATATTGGGTTCATTGCAAGTTTTGGCAGATATTTTGTTGAAATTTTCCAATTTTTTATTGCAATATCATTATGTTTCGGCAGCTATTCCTGTTACCACTGTGTTCCACGCAAACTGGAATAGCGCCAAATATAAGTCGCCAATTTCGCCAATTGGCACCCTCAAGTATATTTTTCCTCAGGAGCAGATATGCTTTGAAATCGAGTAATAAATGGTAAAAATCAGTTTTACATATTAATTTGAAATGTCAATGAATATGTTTTCATAAATTAAATATATTTCTTTCGAGTGTAATAAATGTCGGTTTCAAATATATTAGACTAGATACGATGCGTAGTAAGACTTAATCCAAAACTATACTATTCATTTAATGTTTGAACACTGGTGTAATACTTTTTATTGTTACGTATCTTACGAAAATCTTTCTTATTTGTTCACTTATTAATTTTTCTCATTATTATCAAACTGCGATAAAAATCGCATTTTTAAATTTACAATTTTTATTTTTATTCACATTTTTATTGTTATAAATGCTATCAAAATTTGACGCATTATAAATTCTTGAAAGCACATAAATCCATCTAACAACATCCACCTTTAAATAAAGAAGTGATCAGCAATAACTCATCATAACGAATATTAAGATAGGTCATTAAAGAAGAGGATATTCGTGAGAAACTTGAATAATGACTTTATTATGCTGACAAATTTTCGTATGTATGTTATCAGAAACTTTGAATTCCGTTTTAACAAGATGTTAATATTATGGAGAAAGTTTTGCTCGCACAAAATAACCGGTATTAATTAGTGCTTATATGCTGACATTGGCTAGAAACTTCAGTTTATTTTCAGTTAAATGCCCTAGCTAGCATCATTATTTTCAATTAATAATTTCTTGAAATGCTATGCAGCCTTCTAATATTCTTATAAACACTTCTATAAGATACTTTATCAAAATTTTATCCGTTTTCTAAGCTTTGTATTTCTGAACGTAGTATTTATTCCAAAACTATAAGCGAAAGAAAAAATTCATGAGATCAGAAACGGATCAAAGGAGATTTAGAAGCACCGTTGGTGAATTTAATGTGGTATATAAAGTGTTTTTTAAAACTTCTATCTTTTTATCGCTATTTCTCAGTTGTTTTTGATTTTTTCAGTCTCTATCATATGTTACATTTTGAAAAAACTACTTTTATTTATATTTAAACTGACTCAATGTATAATATTGTCTAATCTGAAATAATATATAATCCTATTACGTGCGTTAATTAAATATTTAAATCTTATTATATAAAGTTTTATTTTTTTCTTAATGGAAATATGTATTTTCAAATAAATATATTTGTTAAACACCCACGATATTCTTATTTGTTAAAATGCAGCTTAAAACAGTACAAGGAAAAAAATCAACCATTTTGTCGGAGTTCCTAATTTATTTTATGCCAAAATGCTTTGTAAATTTTATTTGCTTTTTTAAACGACTATATTTCTATAATCCATCATTTGTAATGTTTTTTAATGTTTATTTTTTACTTTGCTTCTAAATATCTTTCGATTAATTCTAATCTCTTAATAATTATAATGACAAGATATAATATTGATTCTCATTTTAATTGTTTTCCGTTATTGTTATTATATTTTTGTATTGTTAATGTAAATAATTCAAAATACTGCGTACAAGAAGTTGTTAAAGCTTGCATTTATTCATATATTTATTTGAATTCAAATTTTTCTATTTTCTATAATCTATTTTCGCTGAGTTAAGAAATACTCATTATTGTATTCAATACAATATAAGTAGGCTTTATTGATAAAATACACACTTTCATTGTTTTGCATAACTAATTGTTGCATAACTAATAATTTTTAAAAACCTAGTTAATCTGAAAAATAAATGATCAAGTTAGCTAAAGTGTATAATTAATTACTCTAAACTCTAATTCGCTATTTTTTGAAATAACTATCATTAATCAATTCAGCAGTTTAGTTATTGAATGAATTCTACAATTTAGTAATAAAATAAAACAATTACAATCTCATAACGAAACTCGAAAAAGGTGGCAAAAAAGTAAAATGAACTATTTGACTGTACGCAGCAGACAAAATGTTATGTTATTATTCATATAGTTAGAGTATGCAATTAAATTAAATTAATTCTTAGAAATAATGTATATTTGTCAAATTACTAAAATAAATCATTTTAAATATTAGATTAATGCGTTATTTTAAATTTTCACAAATAACACAAGAAAAGGGTAGTCAAATTATAAGTTTATAAATTATTATAAGTTAATAAATATGTTGATCTTGAACATAACAGAAATTAATTTAAAAATAATAAGATAATTGAATAAGGATAATGTAACTATTGAGTTTATTTGACTAACATTTTATTTTCATTATTTCATTTTATAAGACAAATATATAAAATTATATATTTTATTTATCAGATATAATGACATTCATTTCATAAAACTATATTTAAGCATATTTGTAATGCATATTTTTTGTTTTAAGTGATATTTCATGCTGCTCGAAAAAAAGACAATTTACAAGTAAAAGTTAAGAAAAATTATTTAACTTGCTTATATGGATATATTTCGAAAAAGAAAACCTTTCATTCTAATTAAAAATGCTACAATATCGTGATAACATTAACTTAATTCAAATGGGGGGAAAATTTAGATATAACTTACTGGTTGTGTTATTTAACTAAGCTGCTTAATTATTTTTTGGTAAAAACATTAAGATACAGCTTTTTTAACCATATTTCAATCACTTGACCATCCTACTCTCCAGATCTCAATCTTTGTGATTCAGAGATAAGGTTTATTAAAATAACCATTAAACCTGACAGAAACAGTCGTTCAGGAAGTCAACGAAATCTCCGATGTCTTGATATTTGAATTAGTTATGCAGAGTTTTTCAATTTTTCAGCAAATCATCAAAACAACTGGCTTCAAACAAATCATAAACAAAAAAATCCTGAATGAAAAAATCATGAATGAAAAATTATAAACGAAAAAATCAGAAATGAAAAAATCATAAACAAAAAAATCATAAGCGAAAAAAAAACTTTAGTTATTTCTAAAAATTTACATAATTGTTTTTCAAACTCAGTTTTAAAAAGCATAATAATTCTGTAACATTCCTACAGTAATTTTTTTGTGCTCTAAAACTGCAGAAATTTGCTGTTAAACTACAGCATAATCAGACAAAAGAGATATTTTTCTGGTTAACAAGATGTTCCCGAGTTCGAATCCCGCTTTGGGACGTCTTAACTTAACGAAGGAGAACAAATTAAATTTCTAAGACGATTTTTTTTCAAACGTGATGGTTTCCGCTGTCTTAAAAAATAATGAAAAATTGCATAAAAATTGGAATAAATGAAAAAACTAACCAAAATTTTAAAAACCTGTTTCACCATGCAAACCTGAATACATATTTTCATACAAAATTTTTCTGCTCCACCCTGACCGACAAAAATATCAGATGTGAACAAATATTTTTAGCGCTTTGTTACAAGAAATTTATATAATTTTTTTCCCGTTGCATACGGTTAATCTCTGACAACTATTTCACCTCGCAGACCTGAATGTATATTTCCATAGAAAATTTGTCTGCCGTACCCTGAGGACCGTATCCTGACCGACTAAAATATCAGATGTGTACAGATATTATCTGTAATGCGTTGTTACAGAAAATTTATATCAACGTCTTTTTTTCCGTTGCATACGGTTAATCTCTGGAAACTTTACTGCCAGAAATTTTCTGTAATAAAACGGATTTTTTTTTACAGTGTAGGTTAATAGTCATCACAGAAAGAACATATAGTATGAAAAAGCACCCCTTTATTTTTCTTCCACTCCGCTTTTATTTTCGAGAAAATTGTCTGTCTCCAGAAAGGAATAACAAATCAGTTACTTGAAAATTTCATTTCTTATAATACATTCTGAATTTCTTATTTTTCATCGCTATAATTATATAACACTGAACATAAAATGTCACTTTTTTAAAAGGAAGCCCAATACGAATGCGGTCTTTAACTTTTTAAAACTTATAACAGCTTCATCACCATAAGCTCCACTTTGACAGTATTCGAAAGAGAATTTGGATAATTTCTGGCTTATCCCTCAAACTATCACATGAGAATAAGTGCAGCTGATTCCTTCCCTTAAAGAGAGCTTAATTAATAATACACTGCCTCTTTCTCTTTATTCCTTTCTTCACAAAGAAACTTCGCTATTTTTCTTCTCAATATTCTCTTTCTTCTTCTTTTTATCCTCACCTCCCTCTCTCTCTACCCTTTAGCTGACAAACTTTCTCACCTGTCTCAAGTTACAGACAAATCTATGTTTTAGTTCTATTTCGGTTGTAAATAATAGAAATTTTTAGAAAATAGAACATAAGAGCATAGGTTTTTTTAAATAAAATACTTTAAAAAAATATTGATATTTTAGGAAAAAAAGCGTTTTTTGAAACATATGTAATTTCTCATACTTATACTCATGGAAATTGATGTTATTAACGTTTATTTTGAAAATTATTGGATTTCTTAGCCAATTCTTCGGTAACATTTGAATTTTAAAAAGCACTCTGAAAATTCATGTGCATTTTATTCCGGATTAAATTTACACATTTAAAGATGAATGAATACATTTAAAAAATTCAATTGCTTGTTAATAAAAGGAATTTTTAATTCAGCTTAATAAAATGTGGGGTTTTTGTTATTAAAACCAGTTGTATCCATAAGGTTTACTCAAACTATGTAAAGATAGGATTTTAAATAAGAATATTTCTTTTCTTTATCTTAAGGTTTAAAATTCTGAGAGAATAGTTTTCTTCTTTTCAACTGAATTACAACAAATGTAGGACAATAACATTTTCGTAAATAATAAATTTCACTTTATCATTTTAGGTCCTTGAAGTATGCGTTAAGAATTGACAAAATATTTTGAATTAATTTAACCTGAAAGACTGTAACTCATAAAAAAACAATGCGTCTCTTACATATTAATATGCATTCAAACAAACGTATAGTTTTTTTCTCTCAAAATTTCCTGTAAACAAACTGCAAAGCAAAGTTTTTGCAATAAAAAAAAGAAGTATCTTGTCACATAAGATGCAGTTAAAGGTATGATTGCAACATTGTTATCACTTGAACTATGAATAAAACTACATTGGAAAAATTCTAAATAAAATTACAAATTACTTTAAAAAGTACCGGCACTCTTTATCGTAAAATTTACTATTACCGGAACATGTTACGGAACAAAAAATCTGTTATACCGTAATATTTTCAGTTACACCGTAAAAACCACTGAATCACTCTTAAATAAATATTACTGTAAAAATTACGGTTTAATATTTTACATTAAAAATGAATTTTACGAATGATGCACCGAAAGTGCCGGTAATTTGATCCGGAATTTCTTACAGTGTAGAGAGATATTAGAAAAATAACTGAAATAATGTTTAACATTTTACCAGTTTGAAAAACCTTCAGAATTATAGAATTATCACTTGTTCACAGGTAATTACTTTCATACAAAAACTTTGATTCAAAGCAATAAAAATATATCAAAACTGAACTTAACTTTTGATTGTTTAAAAATATCAGCAAAAAACCCAAATGTCTTAACACTGCTCAAAAAAAATTATGTGACTTAAAAGGACTAAACATTCATAAATACATTTATACAAAACTTGTTTCTCTGTCATCTTTATAGTATAAAGTTCGATATATTCATTGTCATATGGTTTTTATATGTATTTTTTTCATCTGTAATGTATTTATTACAAAATCAAAAATCATTCATTACATTAACTTTTTCACATTTAAAAAATATAGTTATACCTACGTTTCACCATGATAAAAGAAACAAAGAAAAGGTCTTTTTTGAGCACTCGTAAAAGCAAATTAATATTTCAACTTTTATAAAGATTAAACAATGGATAATGTTGCCTTTTTCCATGAAAATTGGCTCAATAAAACATCGCCAAATGGTGGTGTTTTTTTCCATTCATGGAAATATAATGTTTTAAAACTTGAAATTAAATTCCTCGAAAAAATCGAAATGCCATACTGCAACGAATAATGATTACATATTTTTAAAAATGAAAAATAGAACTTGTTTTAAGAATACTATTCGAATGAAATAAACAAAAATGCGTCGAGAAAATTATTAGTAGATTACAAATAGAGCTGATTTTACGAGGAGGAATAAATTGTAATTAAATTAAATGAGCCAGAATATTATTGGAAGTTGAAAAATATAACTGATTTAAAGGGAAGAAAGAAGAAATTAAATATGTCGGGAATATCATTTCTAAATTAATGATTAAACTTCTTTCACCAAAGAAGGAATAAAGTGAAACTAAATATGACAATAATATTATTGGTAGATTAAAAATAGTACTGATTTTACGAACAGTAATAAAGGGAAATTAACTTAATTGGGTTGGGAATATTCTATGTTACTTACTATGTATAACACTTGTTTTTAGAGAGAAAATAAAGAGAAATTAAAATAAATACGTCGAAAATATTATTACAAGGTAAAAAATGGAATTGGTTTTAAGAGAAGAAATAAAGCGAAATTAAATTAAATAAGCCAGAATATTATTGGGAGATTAAAAAATATCTGGTTTTAAAAGAAAGAATAAAGAGAAATTAAATTAAATATTTCGGAAATATTATTGGTTGATCAAAACTAAAACTAGCTTTAAGAGAAAGAATAAAATTAAATTAAATATGTCAAGATTATTTTTGCTTTAAAAGGTTTTAAAGGAAAGAATGAAGGGAAATTAAATTAAATATTTCGGGAGTATTATTGGTTGATTAAAACTAAAACTGGCTTTAAGAGAAAGAATAAAATTAAATTAAATTAAATATGTCAAGATTATTTTTGGTAGATTAAAAATAGATCCATTTTAAGATAAAACATGAAGGGAAATGAAATATCGTGGGAATATTATTCGTATATTAAAAATAGATCTGTCTTTAAGAGAAGCGATAAAATGAAATTAAATAAAACATATGGGGAATATCATTTGCAGATTAAAAATAGAACTAGTTTTACGAGAAGAAATAAAGTGAATATGTCGGTAGTATTATTAGTAGATTAAAAATAGAACTGATTTTACGAGAAGGAATAAAGGAAAATTTTATTAAATATGTCGGGAATACTAAATGTAGATTGAAAATATAACTGATTTTAAGAGAAAGAATAAAGGAAAATTAAATACATTAAGAATATCATCATTAAATTAAAAATAAATTATGTTTTAAAAAAAGAAATGAAGTGAAATGAAATATGTTTAACGATAATATTATTGGTGGATTAAAAATAGAACTACCTATAAAAGAAAGAATAAACTTAAATTGAGTTAAATATATTGTTAATATTATTTGAGCATTAAAAATAAAACTTGTTTTAGGAGATGAAAGAAAAAAAATTGAATTAAATTTTTCAAAAATATTATCATAAGATTAAAAATAGAATCCTATGTAAATCACAAATAAAACTTGTTTTCGGAAGCGAAAGAAAAAGAAATTTTATAAAATTTTTTAAGAAAATTAATGTTTAATTGAAATATAAATTGTTTTAATAGAAGAAATAAATGAGAAACAAAGTGAAATTTAATTAATTGCATGGGGAATAGTTTTTCACCGTGACAATTATACATTTATTTAAAAAAAAGCTTTCATCATGAATCATAATACCAAAAATAAATAAAATATGACATTCATATTATTTTACGCAGTAAATATCACTTAATTCTAATTTCTCAGTAGACGAAGAGAGCTATTCTTTTATTTTTTCGCACTTCAGCATCAGAACCAACCTGAACGAATTTCCATATAGATGTGAACAAACGAAAACCCTCAAAGGACATGTTTCTTCCAACAAGAACTCCTTGTTTTTTCCTGTTTCTCTCTTTTTTACAGAATGATTTAGTCTCAATCACATTATTTCTATTCTCACCTGATTTCTTGTCTTAACAACACCTAAATTCAATACGTCTTCCATTCACGGTATTCAATGTACAAAAAGCTTCTGCTTTTTTTCCAATAAAATTCAGCACTTCTTATTGTTAAAAAAATTTCAATTAGATATTGTAAAAATAAGAAGGATTATTTTTAGGTTATCCAACTCCTTGCATATTCTAGTAATTTAAAATATTTATAAATCTAACTTTTAATGATACTTTAATCAAATGGTTAAATTACTGTTGATTAAAATGTTATGTATAAACAATATGAAAAAAGTACGGTAGAAACTACCAGAGCATGATACAATTTACCGTATATCTGGCTCTTTGGCTTTGTAGTTTTTACAGAAGTGCTTTGGTAATGATTTTGGGAAACTTAAAAATATAATAAGGTTTTAGAATATATAATTAAAGTTGGAAAATGTGGTAAAATTTGGCAATTTTATCATGATAATTCAGAGCATTACATAAAAACCATTTATTCGGTTAAATTTACTTTTCAGTTTTGTATTTTTTACTAAAGGGTTTGTAATAAGAACTATAATTTTAAACACCTGAATTTCCATTAAATCGCAATTATACGAACGAAAATATTATCAAATGAATGGGCTTAAGTAAAGTATGCTTTGGTTTTATTAACCAGAAAAATGTTTTTTTTTACCAGAAATGTCACTAACAAATAATACAGTAATTATACCAGAATTTTTCACCATGAACAAAATACACTTAATGTATTAAGGATAGACGCAGAATTTTAACTGCTATAATGCATATATATAATATTATCTTAAAATTTTATACCGAATTAACTTATTCCGAAAAACATCATAAGCTCAAAAGAATTTATTTAGTGGCAAATGTTAATAAATTTTTTAATGAGTTAATGCGATAATTTTTTTTCGACTTTCAAAGTAAACATAAGAAATAGTGAATTTATATTAAACTATTCGTTATGTAAGGACCTAACCCATTATGTCTTAGGTACCTCCCATTTCACACTATAAAAATTCTGTATCAAATTGCGGTATAAAGTACCGGAACATTGGGTGTATCATCCATAACATCCCTTTTTCCGTAAAATTCATTAAAACCGTAAAATATTTTACCATAATTTTTACTGTAATATTTATTTATTTGGAATGATTCAGTGACTTAACTGTAATTATCACTGTGAAAATTACCGTAAATCAGAATTTTTGTTCCGTCACATGTTCCAGTATACATGGATTTTACGGTAAAAAGTACCGGAACCGTGAGTGTCGGTATTTTTACCATAATTTGTTCAGGAATTTTTTACAGTGTAGAGACAGTTCAAAAAGTGCGTTATTAGCTCTAAAAAAATTTTCTGAAGTAAGTTTTAGCTGTGTAATCCTTATACATTACTAAAACTCTTTCGTCACGATTTTTCAAACAGCAATAAGTATAAGCAATTTGATCTTGAATTTATCTTAAACATTTCCGTTAAACAAGTCCCATAATAACAAACTATGCAAAAACTAAACCCATTAATATCTAGTATAGCATTTCGGTAATCGTGCTAAAAATACATCATAATACATCATAAGCTGAAAATACATCATAAGCTCCTAAAAACTTCTTTTCTATTTTGAATTTTAGATAAATATCTTTATACGTTACTGAGAGATTTCTTTTACGATTAACATAACGACATTACAACTGGTAAATTTGACTCTTAATAACATTAGAATAAATAACATTTCTTTCGCAATAATAAATTATAGAAATATTACGTTATGCCTAAGATCAATTTCGTTAAATAGTTTCACAAACAGCTTATCTTTTCATTCACTCGTATTCTAAAGTATTTATTCCTAAAAATTTTAAACTGCCTTTCAAACAAATTGGAAAACAAGTAGACATTAAAAAAATGAGACAAAGATATTGGATCAATTTCATTTAATTGAAAATTTCAAAAACAAAACAATATTTTTTTTAAATATTCAAAGAATCAAGAGTTTGAATTTCTTTTACTTCTTTCAAGTATTTTCACAAAGCAAAATCATGTATAAAACCACATATTTTATTTCATTCTTTTTAAAAAAAATTTGTTCGCGAAAAAAATATAATTGACAAACAATAGGATGTATTCCATTTTCGACATCTCACATGCTTTACGACCCATGAAACTCTCCAAAGACATTCCCAAAACAGAGGTATCACCCAAAATTGCCTTTTCTAACTCATAAAAGACACGAAATCATAAAGCTGAGAAATATAGCTGTTAACACTCTGTCCTCAGGGACCATAAACACACCAGCAGTGGGCCGTCCTCGGGCGTCAAATCTCGGTCATCAGTTCTTTTGAAAGGACATGTCCCTAACAACCACTAATTGGGTCCGCGCGGAGTAAGGGGGCCCTTGGGAGCCCTACCAGTTCCTCTAATAGGCCAAAGATGGGAATTAGTAAGATCTGCGAAAAAGACGGCCCACTGTAGAAAGATAGTTGGAAAAAGTAGGGTTAATAGGATAGACTTTTGGAGTTGGAAGCGTTGTTGAATAAATGAGGAATAAGTTTCTTAACACTGCGGGAAGATTAGAACGAACCATTTTCTTTGGAAGTTTAACTAGACTGGAGGGAATAACAGGAGATTCCAGATTATGTTATTAAAAGAAGTTGTTTAACTTTCTGGCAGGGCTCTAATTGGGAAAATAAAAAGTGTGTTAATATGGCATCAATTGCCTTAGGGTGTAACAATGCTATTCGTTAAAAATCTCTAAAAAATACTTTTAGATTTACTAGTTACTGAAAGGAAAATTGAGTTTAAACATATTACTTATGTTTTTCATTATAACTTCACATTTTCATCCAAAAGAGAAATTATATTTTCTTATAACTCATTCAAGAAATAGGTCGAGGGATTTTTTTAGTTCTCTTGCCTGGTAAAGGGAAAAACTTAATAATTGACTCTTACTATAAATTAAACTTAATATGTTTCTTGCCTTCTTAAAATCTAAATATATATATATATACAATAAATACATATACAATTCCAAGTCACATCAGCACTTAACTGCTAATGTTATAACTGGAAGAATATATGATGTTGTTGTGTTAATTTACGTCGCACTGGAGCTTCACAGGAAGAATATATGAAGAAAATATAAATCAAAATAAATTATTACCTGGCATTAAACCGATAAGAATATTAAAGCAGGAATAGTCCGAAAAGCAGAAAAACAGGAAATGGTGGATAAACCAAACAGCATCTCAAACATTACAAAAGAAAAATAACCACAAAAGAAGCAAAGACAAAAATGTAAATCGAAGTGAAAGTTTTGCCAGNTAAATCAAAATAAATTATTACCTGGCATAAAACCGATAAGAATATTAAAGCAGGAATAGTCCGAAAAGCAGAAAAACAGGAAATGATGGATAAACCAAACAGCATCTCAAACATTACAAAAGAAAAATAACCACAAAAGAAGCAAGACAAAAATGTAAATCGAAGTGAAAGCTTTGCCAGGCATGCCAGCTTCATCTGGGAGACATTGCCCGTCGTCAGTGCGGGAGCAGTTTTTGCAAGTGGCAGTAAAATACCGCGAACAACAATATTGTAAATATTGAACAACAACTGTCCCAAGAAAGATTGATTGCCTTCGAGTATCTCTGAGACACTAGCTGCCTGTGAGGCTACGCCAGACCATATCCTTGACTGTCTTGGTCTTTCTAGAGGAAATATCTTTGTTGATCCGCTCTCCGTACTTGATACACCCAGAGTTGCTGGTAGTACGAACTTGATTTAGCTTTGCTAATAATTGACGGCTAGCAATAACAAAAACAATAACAGAAGAGTGATAAGCAAGAAGTCAAAAGCAAGTCAGGTGAACATTGTATACTTCATCTGATATATAGTATATAATGATGTTAGTATATAATGTGTGATGTATGATGATAGTATATAATTTATGATGATAACGTTTAATGTATTCTACATGATGATAATATATAATCTTCATCTAATGAGATGATCATTTATTGCAAGAAAAAATACAATTCATTTAAGGTTTAAGTTTCCTCTTAGACCACCTCTACCGTGAATGACCTTTACCGTGCCGCGCACACAATGCGGGGACATGCAATGTGCGGGCATTGAGGCATAGAATTCCTTTATGATATCCTGCGGTATCTCGTACTACAGTTACTGAAAAAACACCGCTAAATGGACTAGATGGAGACTGTCAAACTTGCAGTCTCAAGTACTACCAGATATGGTCGTCCGGTGACAAATCTGGGATCGAACAAGCCAGGGAGGTTAGTAAGGTAGCAAAGGCATTTCCGTGAGACCCTTTCTATGTATGGTCGAGCATTGTCTTATTAAAAATGACTCCTGGGAGCTCTGCCGTGAGTACACATAAGGCTGTAAGCCGGCGTGTGTACGTGAGTATGCCGGCAACATATAAGGCTGAAATATGCTCCAAACGTATCGCTGGGCTGTCATGGCATCGTGGATTAATATTGGAGGTGATCGTGTGACGCATGCGATGGCCCCCATTCTACCGAACAAGATGTAAAAGCGGTGGGCTGCTATACTCCGTCGACAAGTTTGAGGCGTTTATTACGGGGTGTCTACACTCGTACACAACATATATACTATACGTATATAGCACAATAAATTCATACAAAAAGGACTAAAAAAAATAAAAAAACGAAGAAAATTAAGAAAATCAACATGTTTTATTTACTACTCAAAAGCTGCAAGTATATAAAACTCATAAAATAAGTTCAAAGTGTAGGGAAACCAGGGAAAAAATTACAGAATAATTAAAAAAAGAAGAAAATTAGTTTTTTTTAAAAAAAATTAATAAAATCCTGAAAAGAAATAATCTTGTCATCAGCTTACTCGGTATCAGCAAAGGAGTGCTTTCTAATATTGTATCAATGTAGCCAAAGCAAAATATATCAATACAATAGCGTGAGGAGCACTCAAAAAATTTTGAAACAAAATAGAATAGAGCACCTTAAGTATTAAATATCACGTAAAAAACAGAAAATAAAATGTAGAGAAAAAAACAGAGCAAAACATAAAACGAAATCTAACAAGCGAATAGCGAATTCTAACATGAAAGGGAAAATTTTCAAGAATGATTTAAAATATTTTCTTAATTAGTCTTAATAGTATATTGTTTAGCTTGATAGACTCAAGCATAAGATATTGCATATTAAGGATTTTAATTACATATCATTACTTGTCATACTGAACTCAACTGTAAGATATTGGTATTGGTTTTAATAGCATATTATTATTTGCCATACTGAACTGAACGGTAAGATAGTGGTATTGGCTTTAATTGCATATTATTGTTTGTCGTACCGAACTAAATTCTAAGATATTGTATGTTAATGATTTTAATTGCATATCATTGTTTGTCATACTGATCTCAACCGTAAGATATTGGTAGCATTGGTTTTACATTCTAAACTCAAATATAGGGCTACTACTCTTACTTCGTTAACAAAAGAATAAATTAATTCATGCATAGGAAATAGCATTGACATTTTGATACAATTATATATTATACTATGAGAATTTTATATTTTTCATTTCTACATAAATTACTTTTATGGAAATTCATATTTATATATTCCAGTTATAAATTTCATTTAAAATTTTATCTTTTTTAAATGAAATTTTATCTTTCTTTATTCATGTGAAACATATTTATTAATATATATTTCTATACTCTTGTTTAAGAATGCTTACATTAATGTATATTTCGATATTCTAGTTTTAGAAGAATTTCGATATTACTTTTTTCTCCATATTTTAACAACAACAACAACAAAAAACTTTTTAACTTATTTTGTATTTCAACACTGAAATTTCCTAGAAATTTATTGTAATTTTTATTTAAATAAACTAATGTGGTTTGTAGTTTATGGTACCGTTAAAGCTTTTCAATGTTTATTAAGGTTAAGAATTGTGGATCTTTTAATCTTTGTAGCATAAATGTAAAATCAAAAATAAAATATCTCTACTTCACTTATGTTTTTAAAAAAATTAAGATGTTTTTATCAAATTATGAGTAATATTCCTTAAAATTTTGTTGTTCGGAAATATTAAATATAACTGGAAATAGTTAATTTATTCTGGAAAAAAATATATAACTGTACTAATAATATAACTGAAATAATATAACAGAACCAATAATACTGGAATATAACTGGAAACAATTAAAATATTCATGAAAAAAAAATATATGAAAAATAATATTTTTAAACTTTTCTTTCGTTTTTAATTCTTTAAGTACTAAAAATATTCTGGATTATGAACTCAATATAAATTGTCTTTGCAATTTTATGAATGTGAATTTTACACTCTTTTTACTTCTACGTTGAATTTCACGTATACTCTTTGGAGGAACTTTTTTGGCATAACAGTTCTATTTTACTCTAAAGGAACCAATTTTATACTTTCATCACAAAATGTTATGGGAAAGAGCGAATTCTCCGCCCTCTTAGTTACTCTAAAAACTTCAGCAGAACTCGACAAGTCATTTTGGCTAAAGTCATCTACCACCAGTCCACAAAATGATCCCATTTTCAAGATAGTAAGAACTTCATCGCAAAGTGGTTGATCCGTAATGGGAAAACGGGGAAACTTGTTACAAGGAGTAAGCGGGCCCCTGGGGGTCCCATTTGGGACCGCAATGCGATCAAAATGGGCTTTCGCGTTAAGTGGACCCGAAAATAATAGAGAGTACTCAGGTTATAGCCCCCTGGACTCCTGATATAGTGAGTATATAAACACAAAGATCGATAATAAAAGCAGTACGACTCAAGAACAACTTATAGTGGAAAGGGTTTTGTTTCGCAGAAACGGGTAAAAATGAAACAAGTATTAGTAGAATTTTTTTTATCAAAAAACGCTTTTTTTGCATGAAATGCCAGAAAGAAAAGAATACTTTTACTTGCAAGCCAAAGGAGCAAATACACAAAAATGTACTTCTGTTTATGTAGTAGAAAATATAACATTTATTTATACAATACACATCTATTTTTTTCATACAGTTGAGAATATCATACTCTGCACAGTAATATGAAAAATTAGCTTTGCTTCAAATTCTACTTCAAAACAAAGACATTCTAAAAATTATAGATTCAACATTTCAGCGAAGCATTAATTGCACTCCGTTTGAATTATTATTTAGTACGATTATGAAGTCTATACAAGATCTGAAATCACAACTTAGTTAAACGAAGAAATCCTATCTGCCTTCAACGAGCAAGAGTAGTTACGAAAACAAGCAAATCAGCAAATACTCTAAGTTCAGAATGAAAACAGGTGAACTTACAACCTTTACTGAAAACCACATACTTCCTTTAAACTCAATGATTTAGTGGACTTCAAACATACTCAACTAGGACTATCAGGTCTTTAACTTAAACCGAAATATCTAATACCCTACAAGATAACTAAAATGAAACCCATTGAATAATGTCCAAAAATGTGCCTTTTATATAGACCTGCAAACTTCAGTACTTATGCTAAATTTCTCAAACTATGGACTGATGATGTAATTTAATATTGACATTTTTATCTGGACATTTAAAGACATTTTAATTTTTATCCCTTTACATACTATTTTCTTTATAATCAATGTTTAGGTTTGGAAATCAATATTTCTTTTACATTTTTCAGACAATGCTACAGCAAAATATTTGGAAATTTTTAGATGAGATTAATTGAGTATATATTACTTCTTTGTTTATACTTTGTACTCAGGTACACCTGGGATCAGGGGTGATTTGACGGGTGGCCAGTGTGGGAATGCACATATGCACACAACAGCAATGCCGTCAACTCTAACTGCAGAACTGTTTTAGTGCTCATATGGAGAAGCAATTTATACAATTCTTCTAAATTTCTTATTATTAAAATTTTTGTTTTCATCATGCGTCCTCTTAATTTTGGCTCAATATACAAAAGACCAACCTTCAACAAAAGACCAACAAATATTGCACTAAGCCTAAGCGAATTGAGTCGGATTGAGTAATTCTTTGCACATTTCCTAAAGATTCAAAAGACATATTGCTGGTTGCAATAAGACAAAAATATATCAGGCAGACTCGAAAGTACTACAGTTTTACCTAAACAATCTAGTGCCTTTTAAAATGTCAACAACATTTACAAAGAGCCAGATTTTTCAACTAGCTAAGGCCTTGACCAACACTATAAAGATAATAAACTAAATTCTAAACACTAATTCTAAATGATAAACACTAAAAAGATAATTAACTAAATTCTAAGGCCTTGACCAACACTATAAAGATAACAAAAACTCACTCGGCCATTTTGTTTGTTACTTACCGTCTTTTATGTAATGTTATATCTTTGAATAATTTAGAAAAAATACCAATTCTTAAACTAAGCTGCAGCGCAACTAGTTTTAAACGATTGTTTTTTGATAGAAACATCTGAAGTAAGATGGCTGAAAATAAAAGTTTCTCCTTTTTTAGAAAAATAACCTTAATAAAGTTTAGTTAACTCCCTAACTATAACAAACGTAATGCAATATTTTTCTTTAATTAAAGAATTAGATACTTCAACTAAATAAACTAAGATTCTTACCAACTAGATAAAGTTCAGAGAAAGAATTAAGAAGAATAGTAAATTCTGAAAAGTCTATGCTTTCTAATTCTTCATGCCTTATTTGTTTTATTTAATCTTTAAAGAAAAAGAAATCCGAAAAAAGACCCGCATCGCATTGGTGGAATTTGCTGGACTAAAGTCAACTAATCGAAATGTGTGTTCCTGTTGTTTGCGAAAAAACAAATTCAACCAAGAAGGAAAATCAATAGTTTTTCTACAAGAATACTGAATTACTTTTGAATCGATTAAAAAAGATTACTCAACCAATTTTAAAATCAACTAGCGAAAAATAATTGATGTAAAGTATTAGAAACGTATTATTTATACTTTTATTTTTAAAAAATTACTTAATTTTCGTATCATTTATATTACGATATCTAATCCCCGAAAAATCATGAATCCTATTTGTTCATAGCAATCAGATCCTATTAGTTCATAGAATCTCTATTAAATCATGTCTATTCAGCCAAATTATATTCAGTATAGTGGCGAAGGTATGGGTGGGTATAAGGAATTTGAACTGTCCTTAAATCAAAAGGATACGGCTAAAAACATTTTTTTTAAGTTTTTACTTTAAAACGAAAATTGTCTTTCAATGCGCAGTAAAAAAATTAGTTAAGGTACATATAAGATAAATATTTTTCT
This sequence comes from Parasteatoda tepidariorum, assembly GCF_043381705.1. Classification (NCBI taxonomy): domain Eukaryota; kingdom Metazoa; phylum Arthropoda; class Arachnida; order Araneae; family Theridiidae; genus Parasteatoda; species Parasteatoda tepidariorum. Next base: position 65,365,978 of record NC_092204.1, on the reverse strand, counting down.
GTAACCTGAATGCATTACTTCAGAAAGAAAATCTAACCTCATTTTTCGCTACTATTTTATAAAAATCATTCTATTTTTAAAATATACTTTTCTGTACCAATTTATAATCGTAAAGCAAAGTGAATCATAAGTAAAAGACTGAAGATTTTGATAAAAGAATGATTCTCTCTTTGTTGAGCAAGTTTTGACTTAATTATAACCTTAATTAGAAGCATGAAGATGGAAGAAAACTGCTCAAAATACTGTTCAAATGACGAAATATAAATGATACTTTTCAAAATTAAACTCTTCAGTTGAGATTGACCCCCCTGAGGTGCTTTAAAACAACCTTTTTCTATTAGTTTTCTTATACTCTCTTGTTTTTGTATTGGGCATAGTTTTTTTGGAATGTTATGTTATTTTTTAACGCATATTATGTAATATCAAACAAAAATATTTTAACTTGATATGATAGCGAACAATCGCATCTAAAAATTTCGATCCGCCTCCGAAATAAAATCACGTCTACGTCACTGATTAAATATGTAAAAAAACATTTAAAATGTAATTGATGGACATGAGTGGAGTAGAACTGAACACACTACAGTAGTTCATTTCCAACAATTCAGTCATATGTACCAACAATTCTGACCTCTCAATTTTGACTCACAATTCTGACCTCAATCCAACAACTCTGACCTCTCAAGAAGTGATCAAATTAGTCGATTTCATCCGCATAATAAGTATTTATTAACGCCACTCAACGCCACTGATTAAATAGGTAAAAAGAATTAAAATTTAATTGCGAGACTCGGGGAATTTCAGTGGAGTAGAACTGAACACTCTGCAGTAGCTCAAGTATCAATTTTGACCTCTCAAGAAGAGATAAAATGTGTTGATTTAACCCGCAAAATAAATATTTATTCATGCCACTGATTAAATATATTAAAAAATTTGATTGCGAGCTTCGAAGAACTTTCGTGGAGTAGAAGTGAACACTCTACAGTAGTTCAGGTATATTTCTAACAATTTTGACCTTTTAAGAAGCGATCAAATTATTCGATTTCAACTTCTTAATATATATTATTGATGAAATATAAATGTTTTCAATGTCCTTTGAAAGATCTGAGTATACCATAATATGCAAGATCAGTTAGGTCCAAACAATTTAAATCACTTATTCCACTTCATTAGTTTAACTCGCTTTCGATCGATAGTCGAATATTGAATCACCCCTAGTGATAGTAGGACCAAATTCTATATGGCCCACAAAACTATCGATAAATAATATTAGATATATGAATCAGTTTAGTAAGATTTTTTTTTTATCTTTAATAAAGTTAAAATTCAAAAAATAGCGAATAATAATATAATAAAAAATAGTGAAAGTAAATAAATTTACAAAAGTTTAGCTCATGCTGTATAGCTTTATTACATAACTTGGGCCTTGGTATCCCAGTGGTGATAGAATCGGACTCCTGTCCACGGGGTCCTGGGTTTGATCTTCAACTCTGCTGAGACTCACCTAGTACTTGCGATATACAAGCTCGTAAAATCTCTAGAATCCTGTAGTCGATCGCTGAGCAGTACCATGGGTACACGGATCTGGAGAAAATTTCCTTTCGTTTCAGATCAATGTTTAAATTAAAGAGGTAGCCTCACGAATGAGCGGTGCTGCCATCTATCCGTAAGGTTCTGACCTAAGATGTACTTTCACCCTTGCAGTGAGATCTTGTCAAACAAAATGTGCGCCTTCCTGACCTAATTCTTAAAAGACCACTGACTAGTGAGCTTGGCTAGTCCAAGTGTCACTAGAAGCAACAACAACACATTCTATAACAACTGAAGTAAATAATTTCAGTTACTTTGTACTCCTGAAAAATTTGTTCACAGAACTTGCTGTGACTTGACTTTAGTTTTAACTCCTTAGTAAAACTGATTTGTAAGTCTGGAAGAAGTAAAATTTGATTTTTTTTCTTTTAAGCGTTTTTGACTGAGTAGCAAACAATTTTTTTTCCCAATGAAAATTTTTGCTCTGTCTCTTTCTCAAACAGAACGAGCATAACTGATCGAAACATAATGGTGTCTCCTTAAGACCTTTAAATAGAAAGAAATTTTTTATTATTATTATTATTCAAAATAGTTTTTGTGGTGCGCATGCACCAGCATTGTGTTCAGATCATCACAAACGATGGATTCAGACTGTCACTAATAACCCATAAGTGTATCTCTTGTGTGACTTTAATAGCGAAAGTAAAACAATATGGATGAAATTTTTCTCCCAACCGTTCTCATTCTCATTCACAACTACTGCGCTTGTTAACAAATTTCTGTTTTATCAATCTACCCTAAAGAAATTTGTTTTTGAATATGCTTTACACGAAATGCTTGTAATTAAAATTTCTATAGTTTGTTTTCTGCTAACTAGAAACAAAGAGACAAATAATTTTATTTCATTATTTTTCCAACAAAAAAAAACTTTTTTTTTTAAACACAGCGTAAATTATGTAAACTATTATTTTAGTTTTTAACAAAAAAAAATTTAATTTTTCTAGAAAAAGTAAATTTTTTATATTGTAAGATGAGCATTTCTGAGAATTTGTTTCAAAAGAAAATTTCAAAAAACGAATGAGCGCAATTTACAATAGAACAAGTAACAAACTGCGTTAACTTTTTTACTCAGTTTGCCAGTTGTAGAACGCTAAAATATTTTATGAAGAATTACAGTCCAACAATCCATGATTATTCCCCTCAAATTAAATTATTATTTTTGTGGTTATTTTAAATATGAACATGATTTCATACCTGCACAGCTCTCCAAAAAAATGGAACACCCTGAATAACTTTTGATCCAATAATCGGATCTTCACGTTCCAACATTCATTCAAAATGACTCGAGTAGTTAACCTCAAATATACTAGTTGATTAATGCAGACGATATTTTAGTTTAGACTCAAGAATGCACCTTCTCAGAAGAAACATACTTTTTTTCAACGAATTCGGATTTCTGATCCTCAAAATACGGAGTAGCCGCTATCTGGGAAATATGGTCCCCATAGTTTGGTCAGAAGAGCGATCCAAAGCTTGGACTCCATTAATGTTAATTTTACTTTTTGCGTATTTTGCCATATTTCGCGAACGCAAGCGAATTGAAAAATTTTTGCACACAGTTATAAAATTCGTTTATCTAAAAATAAGACCATGCAAAAAAAAAATTTTAGGAAATGTTTTTCTGTTTTTTATTATTTCGTTTAATAATAGTAGGAAAATATATGAAATGCAAGGCATAAAATTTTTTACTTCATTTTAAAGTTTGTAATTTTTTTCCTTGGCAAAAAACAAAATTTGAGCGAAATATGTTAAACAGTTACTGAGAAATCGAATTTTAAAATAGTCGCATATTTAAAATAAAATTGAGCCTTAGAACTAGATTATGTTCTAGAAAGTGAAAGTTTGATCATTAGATCAAAAGTTATTCATGGTGATCTTTTTATTTGGGGGGGCACTGTTTATCTTTTTGCAAATTATCATAAAAATAAAAACTGAGAAAAAATTTTCTTATTCCTTTTTTCAACCCTTAAATGTTTCGTAAAATAGTAAATTCTTCTTTTTTTTAAATCGAAATTTGAAAGATTTGGCTGTTGACATTTATTGTAAAAAAATTAATTGAATGAAAGTATCATTTTTTCTCAAAATATGACCTTAATATCAATTCTTTAAAGTGCCATCGCATTTAAAACAATCTCAAAACAAAATATAACTAACTAGTGCTGTTTACCAAAATAGAATTAATTTTTTTGAAAAATCTACGTGATTTTGTGTTCATTACAAAGCTAATTAAAATCTATTAACCAGTACCAGAAATTTCTATATCCTTCTAGAATGAAATTTTAAAGTCTGCTTGTGTCTACATATAAATTTTAAAAATATATTCTAATTAAAAAAAGAACCTTTTTTCCAAAGATTTATCTTCGTTTCTTAGCTTCAAGATAAATTGAATGTAGACAGTAAACGACTTCAAAGAAAAAGATACTCCTACAGATTGTCTTGCCGCAATGTGGTTGGTGAGATTCAGCTCCTTGCCATACCACAGGAAATGGCTCCCTGAGGGGCTCTCTCTTCCTTCCGAAGCCAAGATGGACCCCTGCAATCCCTCAACTGAGGTGAAACGGATTAAAAATTGAAATTTTAGTACTAGGTGGTAAATTTTTAAACTTCATAGAGAATCTTCTCATCTCACGATGGGCTTCCTGCTGGTGACGAACACTTCACGAACAATATAAATTATTCTGGTTACATTGTTTCCATTAAAACCTACAATATGCACTCCACTACATTACTTTGTATAAATTTCAAAAATTTTTTAAAGAAAGTTTAATTTCAAGATTATCATATGTGTTTTTTATCATTTGTGTTTTAAACAATCATGCATAAATTATTTTGCAGAGAATTAAGAGAATTGTCTGAATTTCAAACTATAAAAAATCAATCAGCATGAAGAATCAATAGCTGCCAGCTTGGTGTTTCTTAAAAGCTTCTTACGGTTAATGAAACTTTTATTCTAATAATTCGATAGATTTACTTAATTTACAGCCTTATATGAAATTTTGAAGCCCAGATGGAGCCCTGCTATCCCACAACTTTTTTTCATTAAATGTTAAATAATTTCTCTAAATTCAACCTTATTAGTATTAGAACTTTGAAATTAAAATTCAACCTTATTAATTTTATTTTATAACCGACTACTAATCTTCAACCCCGTAGCCTTGTAATTTTGAACACAATCCAGAACACAAGGGAACTCCTGGATAAAGTATTGGTAGTGATTTGCCTTCGTGAAGGACTTTTTGATGGAACTTACCCGCATTTGCATTACATGGAGGGGAAAACCATGAAACCCCCCAGTTACCCTGACGGCAAGGGCACTCTAACCCTTGATCCGTCTACTACTGGGGATATTTTACGTTTTGCACTGTAGTCGGTGCGAGCTTGGTGCTAAATTCATATCGACCAGTCATCCGTGGGATTGGAGCCCGACTTTCATAAATTAATTTTTGAATTATAAATTTATTTCAACCTATAAACAAGCCAATCAACATGAAGAATAAATAGCTGCAAACTTGATACTTTTTTGAAAGCCTTTTAGGACACATACCGAAACTTTTATACAAATAATTTGATATATTTGCTTCATTTACAACCATATATGGGATTTCGAGAATGGGCTTCTTGCTGGTGACATGCACTTCACGTATAATATTGATTATTCAGGTTATATTGTTTCCATTAAACATGCAAAGTTTCCGCATCTGTATTATCTAATATACCTATCAAACAAATTTAAAGAAATATCTGATTTCAAGATTGTTATAATCAGAAGAGTTTAAAACAATATTGCATTATAGACTTTCATGAATTGCCTAAAATTGAAATATTGATTGAAGAAATCAACATGTTCACAGAGTTTTTCAAGATTTTAAATGACAGTACTATGAATAAGTTGAAATTTTCTATCATAATTGAGATTTCATGAATGAAGTAGACAGTTAAAATATTTAGTCAGTTATTTTAGTTCAGTTGTACCATCAGGAACAACATGAATTTTCTTAATAATATTATGTTAATTAAAAATGTAATATTTTTTTTCTTGAACAGTTTGTAATTTATTTCCCATACATTAAAAGAAGATTCTAAATTTTTAAAAAAAAATTATTTTATTGGAATAACAAAGACTAATATTAACCTTGAAATGGACACTTGCAATCCCAAAACAACATAAACTGATTAAAGAATGATATTTTAGTACTGCTGTGATTGGTAAATTTTTAACTTTATAGAAAATCTTCTTATCTAACAATGTATTTCACGTACAATCATGAATAATATATAATATTCAAGTTATATTGTTTCCATTTTAATATAAGCAATATTTAATCTCCTGTATAAACTTACATGTGCTTAAAACAAAGAAAAACCTAATTTCAAAATTGTTATTAAAAGAGATTTTAAACAACCAAGCAGGAATTATTTCGCGGAGACTTTTAAGAATTGCCTAAAATTCAAACTATAAAAGAAAACAATCAACATGAAAAATTAATAATGCCAACCGTAACACCAATTAAGAGTTTTTTAAACAATTTAATTTTTTTTATTATACTATTAATAATTTTAAATAAATTTTTTTAACACATACATATGATTTTCAATTAATAGAGGATTAAATCATTTATTTACTTACCGAAGTTCAGTGTTCTCTTCAGAAATAACACAGATTATTAAAATTATAACATTAATTTCCTTTCTTTTAACTGGAAAAATTCCAAATTTTTCAATACTCCCTGCTTACAGTTTAATATTTCACATAAAAAATTTGCTTTACCTCATTTACTAATTAAAGTTAAATTCTTGAGAAAAATTCTAAATTGAAGCAAACACACATTACTATTTGATAGTTTTTTATTTCATTTTCTTGTTACAAAACTCTTCATTAATATAGAATACAATTCTGCCTAGCTGATTTGGACTTTTTCACTTTTTTTAAATTAATATAGGCAACAGAGTTTAAAAAACATGTTAATTTCATTTCCCTTTCTTTCATTTCTTAGAGAAATACTGCAGCGCAACCATCAAAAAAATTTCTAATAAATCCAGAAAACGTTTTTTAATTTTATTTTATAATAAATGTAAGTTTTTATTCTACAATATTAAAGCATAATTTTGAATTCGGTAACATTTAGCTGCAATTCAAGAACTTTAATCGCAAAATACAAAAAATTAAAATATTATTAAGCTTTCTTGAAACCATCTAATAAGCAGTTTCCTTGTTTTTATCGTGATACTTCAGGTAGCTCTTTCTCTTCCCCTCGTTCGATCGTTAGTTATCAAAGTTTTTTCCCTTTATCCCTACCCAACAAGCTCCTGCAACGCCGAATATCCCTAGGGCATAGAGTAATGGAAAAACTAAGTTCTGCAGATAGTCATCATAATCTGTCACCCCTAGGCTCTCAACAGTTAAGTAATGTTGTCCGGAGACATCAAAACCGTCACTTGCACTCGCTTTTGTTTCATCTATCTGAGATGAGAGGTCGGCAACATGATCGATGCACTAAGAAAAACAGGAAAAAATCCATTTTCATTATTCCCCAATTTGCTGAGCAATTAAAGTCATTATTTTCTTCTTTATCAACCGTTGCAATCTGAAAGATTTGTGCATTTTTTATAATTGAGAAATACGAAAAAAATGGATTGGGTATATTGCTCCTTTTTTTATGCATCTAACAATTGGCACAGTATTTATTGCGAAATTGAAGACTTTGAATAACTTTGACTAGACAAAAAAAGGGAAACTGCTGTGTTAATAAACAAAAGTCAAACTAGTTTTAAATTTATAAACTCTACAATGCAAATTAGATGGTGCAAGTTAGTTTATTAGGTTACAGTCAGCAACCTGACGTATCCATTTGTAATAATGCAAAAATGGTCAAGAAGTTTATATTGAGTCAGAATAATGTTGCTTGATTTGCCTATTTGCATGAAAATTCACCAGACATAAATTTGTTGAGCACATGGAGAACATTTCAGAGTTTGTTTAGGTAATATGGACTGTGCGATCAAAAAAGTACGATAAATGTTGCAACAAAAGTTTAGTTCCATGATGATGATTCATCAGGATTTCATTGCTACCATAAACTGACTATACTGAATTTATCAGTGCATGCATAGGAGTAACGCGAATAAAAGAATAGTTCCGAGGGAGGAGGTGATTTTCTTCACTTTGTCCCAATTAATTTGCACTACAGGGTGGTTCTGAATTTATGATACAAACTTTAAGGGTAGATACAGGACATTGTAACAATCATTTATTCTATAGGAATGTATGGGCGCAAATAACGTGGTGAGGAGCAGAAACAAAAAATGGGAGATGAATGGAAAGGCTAAGTGTTTATTGAAAGCGTCGTTAACAAGTGTAATGATTACAATAACTGTTTGAAATTGAGTCCACCAGGAGTGATACATGCTTGACAGCGTCGGTGGAGCGATAAGAGTTCACGCTCAAAGATGGCAGGTAATTCACGCACGCGTGAAAAAGCTTCGGATATTCAATGAACGTGATCCTCATCTGAGTCAAGTAGAGTCGCATAAACAAGATTCTTCAGATGTCCCTATAAACAAACTTCGAGGCTCGATAAATCGGGAAATCTGGGTTACCAAGGTACTGGCTTACAACGCCCAATCCATCGATCCCAAAACGTGACATTCAGATAAGTGCGCACATGAGAGCTGAGTGGGCTTTCACCCCATCATGCTGAAACCACGTGCGATGGCGATCGGAACATCCTTCAGTAGTACTGGTAACACCTGTGATAGAGAAATTAGATAACCTTCGCCATTAAATTGAGTCGATAATAAGTATGGACCAATCAAAGAGTCGTTAGCAATACCAGTCCACACATTCACACAGAATCGTTGTTGATACGCATGTGGATTATCGGTTGCCCATATATGGGAATTGTGTGCATTAAAAGCACCCTCGCTTGTAAACGTCGCCTCATTTGTAAATAGCACATGAGCTATGAAGTCCGACTGCATCGCACATTGCTGTACCACCCACTGGTAGAAGCTCAGGTGGAGAGGATAGTCTTCCGGATTCAAAGCTTGTACTCGCTGACAATGGAGGGTGTGTAGGCGATTTTTGTTTAACACTTTACAAACGGTTTGATGACTCACACCTGCGTGGTGAGCAGCAGCTCTTGTACTCGACTCGGGTCTATCAGCAACGTTCAAGATGCCTTCTTCCAAGCTTGAACTGCGTAGAACTTTTCGTCGACCAGCTTCATGTCTGGTGACGTGGAACGAATTTGTTTCACAAAGTTGACGATGTAACCACTAAAAAATTCCGTGATCCGGCATTCGTCGATCAGGAAACTGAGCATGATACATTCGTAACGCAGCTCTACCGTTACCATTTGCACGGCCGTACATGTAATGCATGTCTGCTTTTTCGGCATACGTAAAGTCTCCCATTGTAGATTGCAGCACAATAGCGAATGGCACTTTCCCTACAGAGATGTATCATGTTGAACTGCGGCTAGACACCTAATGCCCTCTACCAGCATAACAGCCAACCGATAACTCCTTTTCTCTTTTCTTTTATTTCCCCGGTTTGTACCTCACCGCGTCACTTGCGCTCATATATTTCTATTCAAAAATTGATGGTTACTATAATCTGTATCTACCCTTAAAGTTTTTACCATCAATTCGGGACTACTCTGTATAAAGTATTATAAAGAATGTTCTAAAATTCAATCAACGAATTTCAAGGTGTGATAAAAAAAAATTAAGAAGATTAAAATTTACCTTAAAGGATTGGAATCGCAAACCAGGCTACGTAGGGGAATATAGCTAAAAACACATTCTTCTTGAAAATACAGCAACGCACCCATTTTTTTATTATTATTTTTTTTTTTTTTTTGCTACAGATCATCTTTAAACGTATCAAATTCTCCTTTTGTGACGCAATTAAGTTAGGTGTGAACCAAACTAAAAGCAAAACCGTAAATATTTTCCTCATAAAGGGCAATCTTGTGCCCTACATATAAACAAAAATCAATTCTAAAGCTAGAGAAGAGGTTTTCTTTTCGGACACACAGAATAATACTCGTTATGTTATAATACCGGTTGAGCCTCATTCCTTGTTTCGGAGATCGCTTTACTTATGAGGCTTAACAGTTAAGAGAATTCGCTCCATTCGCAATCATTGCAAACTGTGACAGTAGCAGTGATAATCATATTACGCCCTCCAGGTGCGTGCCTCCATGTAACATATCCATGGAAATGGATTATACGAGAGAGACTCGTTGCATGGCCTTCACATTAACCGAATTTCATTCCGTGAAACTTTTTCCTATAAGGTAACTAGTTTATGTAGCATTTTGAGGATTAAAAAGCTTTGACAAATTAATAATGTAGAAAATCGGTTTTCTCCGAGAGTTCTTACGCGGTGAGGATGGGCCGTATGGTGAAAATCAGTTTCTGTCCACACGCTGACAAGCAGAACAAAGAAAAGTATAGGAAAGAAGACGACTAGAATACTAATGAAGAAAGTACGGATTGAGAAGGAATCTTGAGAAAAAAACGGTTCTTATGTACACCGTTTTTCAAATTTTATTTTTTTCTTAACGTCAACTCAAATTTTGTTTTTAAATTCATAGGGGATGTAAATAAATTAGTGTGACATTCATATATATTCTTATTATTACTGTTTCAATCGAATATTTTTTCCTGAAAATTCCAAAACTTGAAATTCGTGCTAATTCATTTTGAAAATAATAACATTGCTTGAACTCAATATAACTGCTAATCAATACTTTAGATAATTAATCAATAATTTCAAAGTAAAACTCACTTCAGTATGTAAAAAAGTAAACTCACTCATATGGGTTATATTACTTTTAAAAAAATTATAGTTTTTTATTTCTAAAATATACATTATTTTTTTTATCTGAGATATAAGTTCATAATTATCAAAAATTTCTTGAAACACTATTACAAAAATAGGTGATTAGAAAATACTATGTATTGCATTTTGAAATTAATACCATTGATTAAATTTACTGTAGATGTTAATCAATAATTTCAGTAGTTAATCAATAACTTAAAAATGAACTTCACTATATTTCGGTTGGCATAAGAGTTATGATATTTCGGAGAAAAAAAATTATAACATTTTATTTCAAACATATACATAGTTTTTATCAGAGATATAAAAATAAGATATTTTTTTTATAGGAGTGAAACTAAAAACAAATATCCGGAGCAAGTAAATTTATGTAGCACTAAATATTCATTATTACCGAAGGAAAAGTGAGAGCCCGTTGATATACAAGATTTCTGAAACCCTGACCTGTAATCTTGTTTGGAGAATAAAATGTAGAAGGATGAATAACATATGGTTTCCGCCCTCGTTTTGCAGGGGCGCAAACCAAAGAGATTTTAGTTGTTTTCAATCTCATTTAAAAGACCGGGGCGCAATGTTGCTTGGGGACCGACCTAGACCATATCAAATAACGGCGCCAGGCAACTAAATAACAGAATTAAGGAAGGGGATAAAACTGAATTTTTGAGAAGAAGATAGGTTAGGCGTATGTTGGCTAACAGGATTATTTGGGGAAGGGTGAAACGAGAAGTCTTGTTTCTTGACAAATCCTACTTAGAACTTCTTGAAGTTCATTTTTAGTTCCATCGGGAAATTACGCCAATAAACAATCAGGTTTGCATGAAAATGGAATTTAATGTGTGGAAATTGAGTTGACATTAAAATAAAAATTTAATGATATAAATACATTATGGTTGCACACTATGCTGAGTAATATTCTAGCATTAAAAAAAACTTTAAAAAAAGTGCAGTCTCAGTTTTGAATTTTAAAAAAGTTAAATATTTAATGTTTATAAAAAAAATTCTGACGAACACGTGCAAATAAATTCCGTTACCACAATTCGCCAACAAAACATCACCCTTAGTACGAATATTTCAGCGAATTTTTAATTTAATTATTCCTCATAAACATTTGATTATTGTATGTATAATTAATTATCAGGTTTAATATTACATAACTAAGAAAAATAGTTAGTTACTGGCAGCTATAAGGGTTATGCGAAAACATACAACGGTCTATCAATAAATAAATATAATGTGAAAACAGAAAAATCAAACAAGGACGTGAATAAAGCTATTAATGATAATATCAAACAAAATTTTATTTTATATTATTTATAAATTTTTCAGATGAAACACCCTTCTTTGCCATAATTACTGGACTAAGAAGAATAATTATTCATCGGTTTGTTTTAATTAGTATAAACAACTATTGTAGACAGTATGTGTCAAAAGTTAAACCATTAAAACAGTTCCGACCAAAATTATATATTTATTTATTAGAAATGTTGAGAGAAAAAAACTTGTAGGCTTAAAAAAATTTGTAGACTTTACAAATGGTTGGAAAATATACGAAAAAGTTTTTCTGCCAACATCAAGAAGCATTTTGGCTTCTTTAAAAACCAAATTCTAGACATACAACCGTCTTATCCTCCTCACTAAGTTCAACACAGCTCAAATCGTCTTTACTCGTCCTCCGCAAAGTTTTATTTGGAATACCCGGCTTTATTCTTTTATTTCTCCTCTTCTTTTTTTCCTTTACTCAATCTGTTTCTTATCTGCATACACTAAAAAAATACAGATCAAATAAAAGAAACAGGCGACGGTTTTGTCCGTATGCATAAATTTAGCGAACAAAAACTGGTCCACTTTATCTAAGAGTTCGATACTCTTGATGTTTTCCAACTTGTTACGCTTCCAATGAGAGTAACAAAAAAATAACACAAAGAAAACTGGTTGGAATACAGGATAGGGGTCCAGTGTTTCGCATCCGATCCCCTCAAGGAAAAACTGGTGAAATTCGGGAATCCCTGAGAAGTGGGGAGGGAGTAACACAGGAAAAGGTGGTAATGCGAATAGATCGATGCAAAAGTCTTTCTACTTGTTAGCAGAAGAGAAAAACGAGAAAATAGAAAAAAAAGAGAAAAGCAGTTTTGACGCTGTTTACCGTGAAATTCGTTTAAAAGAGGACACTCGCCACTTCAAGATTCTTTAAATTTTTTTGTTCCAATTTTTTTTTTATCAGAAAAGAATTGCAATAGTCAAAAAAGGAATTGTACATTCGGCACAAGACTCACGAAAAACATTTAGTTATTTTAGTTTGAAATGTCAGAGTTAGTTTTGTAAACTTTTGAAGTTTATTTAAGACTTTAAGGCGATCTCTGATGCTAATTTTCAAGTGAATATCTAGGGAAAATGTGCTTATATTGTTTACAAAACTGATGCTGAATAACAATAAAAAAAGCACATAAAAATGTATTTTTATTAAAACAAAAAATTATTTATTGCAAATTTTTGTTAAATTTCATAATAATGAAATTTTAATAAATTTAAAAAGTAATTTTAAGCTACTTCTAAGCTAAACTATCTAAATGAAAAATGCATTGAAACAGGAAAAATCTTGTTCGACAGGCATTTTACATTTTACGAAGAAATTGAAGGCATATTTAGAATAAAAACAAAAGTATAAGGGCAAACTTTAGTCGTTTGGAAAATATCCCCTTGAATGCTGCTCATGAATGGCAATAAAACATGTTGAATCGCCAGGATTACGAACAAATTTGCAGTCAAGTTGCTTGGAATAACCACAAGAGTGTTCCTGCTGTCATATTAAATTGCTTCCCAGACCATAACTCCAGGTGTAGGTCCAGTGTGTCTAGGCCGGAGTCAGGTCGGTAGCAGGCGCTCACCTGGGTTCTTTCTAACCAAAATACGGCTATCACAGGCACCAAGGCAGAACCGAAATTCATCAGAAAACACAAGATATACACTTTGCCATCCAGTGAGTTCTAACTGAACAACAGTCAAGTCGCAAACGGCAGTGTCTAGGAGAGAATGGAATGCAAGCTACAGGGCGTCTTGCTCGGAGCTGTACTTGAAGTAACTGATTTGTAACAATTCGTTGTGTCGTAACAATGACAACTGCAGCTCGAATTTCTGAGGCAGGCGCAGTACGGTGAGCCACCGCCATACGCCGTCCACGATAGTCTTCCCTCTGAGTAGTGCCGCCTAGCGACCCAGAACCCGGTCTTCTTGGAGCGATACCTTCCCTTGACCACTGTTGCCAACAATTCGGCACATTGAGCCGTGATAGCTCAAGGAATAGAGTGTTCGCCTTCCAATAATGTGAACCGGTTTCGAATCCCAGCGATGACCGGCCGATACGAATTCCGCATCCGGCTTGCACTGACCTCAGTGCTGACGTAAAACATCCTCAGTGGCAGACGGATCGTGAGTTAGAGTCCTCTTGTCCTTTTCATTTAACGGAAATGAGGGTTAGTTCCATGAATAAGTCCTCCACGAAGGCAAATTTCTCCCAATACTTGATCCAGGAGTTCCCTTGTCTTCTGGATTTAATTCAAAATTACAAGGCTACGCCGTTGAACATTAGTTGTCGTAAACCCAAAAATTTGGTCTGTTGTTCTACGACCGTTATAAAATAATGTCATGCACAATGTATATATTTCTCAACAGTCTTTCTGCAATATCGCGGAAAGAAAATCTACCTTCACGCAGCCCCATTACACGACCACGTTCAAAGTCAGTGAGCTGTTGATAATGGCTTCTTCGCCTTCTAAAAGACATTCTTAACTGCTAAAGTAACACCGAAACACTGTGACAAAATTTAACGCTTGTTAAACCATAGAACACGTATTTAAAGCAACCCTAATTTGTATTTATATATATATATATATGGGAGTAACACAGGACAAGGTGGTAATGCGA
>NC_092204.1:65343120-65351224 GCF_043381705.1 Parasteatoda tepidariorum | reverse complement strand
GATTGTCTTGTCTCTGACAATCTTAAAGTAAGTTGAAATAAGGAGGAAGCGTTTAAATTGTCAATGGCAATTTTAAAAATTGTCGAAATAAGTAGAAAACTTAATGGCCATTAAAATTATTAAATAACAAAAGAAAGAAAGAAAGCTAAATATGACTTTCAAACGGAAATAAAAGCTAATCATTAAAGTAAGCTATGCAATTAATAGTTACAAAAGCAAATTAACAAAGGATAACTAACAAAAAAATATGCTAACAATTAATAATTAGCAAAAAAACTAGTTAACAAGAAATCATAAAAAAATAACAATGTAGAAAAACTAACAGCAAATAACTATAGAAAACAAGCTAACAATTAATAACTAGCAAAAAAATAAATAACTGTTCCCAACTAATAAAAAATTCATCGAAAGAAATAATTAATCCCTTAATAAACGTGCATTTGTAGTACATATTATTTTATTTCACATTCAAAATTATTATCACAAACTATTTAACACAGTGTATTATAGGTAAGTAAACTACTTTTAAACTAGTTTTTTTCATTGTGTGCCGTCAAATTTCGAAATCGTTAAAATTGTGCCGCCACAAAAAAAAGGTTGAGAATCACTGTATTAGAGACTAAACTTCCTGCTCGCTATCACTTGCTGAATCTAGAAATTGTTTCCGCGGTTCTTTACAAATCGCTTCACCAGTTAAGCTCTCCTCCCTCGATCCTTTCACCCATCCCAAATCTCATTGGTTCAAGTTATTCGAATGCATTGATATTCGTTTGCAAAAAGTTGCAATTCAAGGACTTAATTGATATAAAGGTAATTAGAAACTAAAACAAAATACGTCGTATTGTTCATATTTAGACGTAAGAATACGTCGAGCAAAAGATCACATAATATTAACGATAAATTTTTTTTTAGCTAGGCTGACTTAAACGATTTAATATCTTCAATATTGATTTTTTTTTAAAAAAACTAATGGCAGCATAAATAATGTTTTCATATAATGCTCTTCAAACCTTTGACAACTGGCACTTTCAAACCTTAAAACAAACTGACGACAACATTGTTTTTTTTCTCTCACAGGATACTCTCCAATTCATAAACTTATTGAGTGTTATAAGAGTTCACATAGACCGAGATAGTCTGGTTGGTAGGGTGTTGGACCAGTGCCAAATGGGTCTGAGTTTGATCCCTGCCGGCCGCAGACTATCCGCGTACAAAATGGTGACTGGTGCATGCTAAATCTGTCGAGGTCACAAAGTCTTTCAAGTTCTCATAACAAATCAACGCCTCTGGGGGTACTGGATCGGATTTGTTGTACTCTGGTTTAGGTCAAAATTACGATCTATGGATAGATCAATGGCGTGTGAATGTGTCCTCTCTGTAAAACGGATTTTGGCTTATGTGTGTGACAGAATTTGAATTCTCAGCCATGGATGGCCTCCATCGGGAAATAAGCAGTAGCAGAACCCCCTTTACCTTAAAGTAGGTTTATCAGTATTGACAAGGGGCATAAGGCAACAACAACAACAACGAAAGTTCATGTAAGAATGAACTTCAAGCTTTCTCTAAAAACGTGCAAAATTTCATGCTTTTTTTTTATCTAATAGTTCTTAATCTTATCTTCGAATTGTACAATTCAAAATTTCATTGCCAGAAATATCACTAATATTGTGTATATATATATATATATATATGCACTGCTGCTCAGATTTTGATTTTCAGTAGAGAATTGATATGGTCAAAAAGAAATTGAACTTCTGACACAAGACTTGCGAAAACCATTATATATTTTAAGCTTGAATTATCAGAGTTAGTTCTGTAAGCTCTTGAAGTTCTGTTTAGGACATTTAAGCCACCAGATCCTGATTTTCTTATGAATATCTGACAAATCTTCACTTAAATTGTACAAAACTGATAAATGTAAAAAAAAAAATTATAAATAAGGGAAAAAGAACACAAAAAAAAGAACACTTTTTGGATAAGAAGATGCAAAATTCATTGCAAATTTTTGTTAAATTTTGTAATAGCGAAACTTTGATAAATTTAAAAAGTAGTTTTAAGCTACTTCGACCTAAAACTGTCTTTATGAAAAATACATTAAAACTGAAAAAAATCTTTCACGGCCAGCATTTTGCATCTTACTAAGTAATTAAAGGCATATTTGGAATAAAAATTGCAGTTTAAGAAAAAAACATATAATTTTGCCTTTGTTCAAATTTTGTTTTCCAGTAGAGAATTGTGGTAGTCAAAACGAAATTGAACACCTGACACAAGACAAACGAAAAATATTATTTACTTTAAGTTTGAAATGTCAGAATCCGTTTTGTATACTTTAAAAGTTCTATTTAAAACTATGAAGCTATCCCTAATCCTAATTTTCTAGTTAATATGTAACAAAATTTCGTTTAAATTGTTAACAAAACTTGTGATGAATATTGAACGCAAAACATCATTAAATAATAGAAAGCACATTTGGATTAAAAAATAATTAATAAAAAATTTTTTTATAAATTTTGTAAATGAAAAATACATTGAAACTGAAAAAAATCTTTACAGCCATCACTTTACACCTCACGTAAAAATTGAAGTTATATTTGGAACGAAAATTGAAACTTTAAAAATCACATAATTTTCTTCTTCGAAATTGAATAATTGTTACACATTTTGTTATTTTAGATTTATATCTATGAAGCTAAAAAATTCAGCACGAAAAATAAAAATTAGAGAAAATCAGTTTTGACGCTGTTTATCGTAAATCTCGTTAAAGAAATAACTTTCACTGAAGATTCTTCGACGTTTTAGTTAAAATTTCATTCCGACGAGAATTACCATGATCAAAATAAAATTACGTTTTGAGTAAGACATTTTACATTTAGTAATAGAAAAATATTTAGTTCTTTTAAGTAATTTGTCTGCGTTAATTTTGCAACCTTTTGAGATTATATTTAATATTTTTAAGCTATTCAGGATCTAGAAATATTACTGCATTTCTTTTAAAATTTGTAAAAAAGAAACTGGTAACAAAATACCATTAAAGTCATTATACTGTACCTTGATTTTTGGTAGTCCAACATAGTGGTGAGGTTTTGACTAACAATATAACTTCCATAAGCACCTTTGATTCCAAAAACTCTAATTAGCTCTCAAAGTTTCATTTTAAACAATTTCAAATTTAGTTCAATTTGCCTCCAAACAAGATAAATTTTTTATTGATAATTTTCTATGACTTATAAAATTTTGCCTACATAAGAACAACATTAATGATTGTCTCTTACTCCTCCAAGTGCTCGACTTCGCGTGCAGGTCGTTGGGCTACCGAAGCACGACATTTTTTGCATTAACTTTCCTGTATTTTCATTATTACATCATTTAATTTATCCAAATTTTTTTAATATTTTTAAAACTAATCATGATGATATTGCTGTAAACTTTTTAGATTTACATATAGTGTTGTTCCACGAACCCACTACCTCTGTTTACAATAAACGCAAATACTTCAAATTTGACGTATTCAGTCTACAGAACTATTTCAGTTGCATTTCTGTCAAATTGCTCAAGGGCATTATTATTTCTCAAGTAATCAGATATAAAAGAATCAGATTTAAAAGAATTCGTAATCATAAAATCAATGTTACGATGGAAGTTGAAAATTTTAAAGCTTAATTTATGCACTTCAATTTTCTAATTAATTTCATCAATCACTTTTCAAACACTTTAAATTTCAGGTTTGAATTTACTTTATGAGATTTTCACTTTCCACAATGCTTAAACCGTAACAGGAACTTACATTAATGTATGATGCACCATGTTCGATCCAATAATTTGGATGAATGGCTGTTGATGTTGTGGTATTAGTGCAAACGTGAATAGAATTAGGTTTAGCTATGACTTCGGATTCAACATTTTGGTGTTATATTTTCAATAATTTTGGCGTTCTCTAGTAATTATTGATAGAGTGGGGTCTAGAGGAGGTAATGTTACTTGCGTCCGTGGAATCTTTTATTCACATTTGCTTCCTGGGTAGTGCGAAATGAGTAACGACTTCGACTGCAGGCCCCCCCAAAAAAAAATCTACAGCAAGTGTCAGGTAAATCTGTTACGTAATTTTAACATATTTGTTGTAGTTGATTTACGTCGCACTAGAGCTGCACAATAGGCTATTGGCGACGGTCTGGGAAACATCCCTGAGGATGATCCTAAGACATGCCATCACAATTTTAATCCTCTACAGAGGGAATGCACCCCCACTTCGGTAGCATGACGACCTGCACGCGAAGTCGAGCACTTTACGGTGGAACATTTTAACGAGAACCAATACAGCACACCCTCGGTCCCTACGCAGACTGATCCAAGTGGTCACCCACCAGCACACTGACCGTAGCCAGTGATGCTTGACTTCGGTGATCTGCTGGGAAACGTGTCTTAACGATCAGTCCACTGCGGGACTAACATATTTCTAGTTAAAACTATTGAAGTAAAATATATACTGAAGTAAAATATATATTGAAACAAAAAACTCCTTAAATACCAAAGTTGTTTTTCTTCTCTAATTCTAATTGCAAGTGATATTTTAAAAACCTTCCCTGTATGCAGATTTGGTAAATTTTAAATTTATGGAAGAAATGAAGTGAGAAGTCTGAAAGGATAGCAAATAAGAAAACTTCAATACAAGCAGTTTTCTAAATAAATGAATATTTCATTTTATAAATAGTTTTAAAAGAAACCAAAGTACAGAGTTTTCTGTAATGATTGCCCTTAATATATATGTTTGGAATCCTTGTGAAAATTGAGTGGAAAAAGTACGCATTGACATTTAACAAAATCATTATCGAAATCTAACGAATCGAATCTGAGGAAGGCTTTATCTTTATTAACATTATTTTGTAACCAGCGTTCACTATCAATGTTCAACTCCGTAGTCTCGTAGTTTTGAATCCGACTCAGTAGACAAGGGAACTCCTAGACTAAGCATTGGGACAAAATGTTCTTAGTTGAGAACTTTTTGATGGAACTAACTCGCATTTGCATTACATTTAGAGAAGAAACCACGAAAACTTCTCTTGGTAAGTCCGACGGCAAGGGGATTCTAACCTATGATGCGTCTTTGAAAAATACAAAGCGTATTTAATTGCAGAAGGGAACAGTGAAAAAGTAAAAGATTATTTTAGAAACATGTCTAAGTTTGAGCTGGCAGTCAAAAAGGTTTTGTTGTTTTCTCCCCGCCTTTTTCAATAGTGATTCAATAGATTTCGATGCCGTTTTAATTTCTCCGTCGCTTGAATATTAATTTGCGTTTCCAAATGAGCTACTTTTTCGAATTCATTTTTATTAAAATCCTAAAAATATATGAAAGCTAAGTGGAAAGAACGGTTTGTGTCCATGAAAGCTGATTCTGAGGGAAAACGACTGAAGTGGGCAGACAAGAACTATTTTTCCATAGCATGGCTCATCTTTGCTGTGTAATAATTCTCGGAGAGAACCGATTTTACACGTTATTGACTTCTCATTCCTTAGTAATTCTAAAAATGCAACAGATAGCTATCAGATCGGGTCATTTTTAACGAACATAAATAATTTTTCTCCCTTGCTCTTTATATATTAAGGGAATATAGAAATCTTGATAGAAATCTTAATCTTTAATCAATATAGAAATCTTTGCAAATGAAATTAAATGACTTTTATTTTTTCCTAGTTTATAAATACAAGTTTTATAATTTCCTATATAGTTTTATAATTTAAATGAGACTTAATTGTGTCTTTAATAACTTACATAAAATATGTCTAGTTAAATTTTCAAACAATTCTTTTAATACAAAATCAAGAACGGCAGTTTAAAAAAAATGCACTGATTTAAAAGTGAAAGCTAGATTTAAAAAAATTAATTCTTGAAGAATACTTCAGAAAACTAAATGAGAAGCAACTAGCTACAAACGTAATTTCATACAAAAATAATTTGTTTAGAATAAATCACTTGTTTAGCACTAAACTTCTTTCTAAAGAAAAAACTTCTAGAATTCAATTCTGAATTTGTACAACTAGATGTAATAGCCCCAAGCAATTGTCATCACTGCAAAAAAAAAAGAAGAAAAAACTGGCTGTTAAATTAGAAATCCGAAACACTTTTAAAATAACAATCGTAAGAATGCGAACGGAACTATTTTTAACTGTTAGAAGCCCACTCATTAGTCAAGAATATTTAATTAGAACAATCTGACAGATCGTTAAAAATACCATTCCGTTACTCTTAACGATATTTCAGAAATCGTTGCCCTCGCTCTCTAAAAGTATCCGAAGTCCAAACAGTGCCTCTCGCCTTACTCGTCTCGTTAACCAAATGAGGCGTCAAATTTCTCTCAGGCACAAATAAAAAAAAAATATGTGATGAAATACTCATAAAAAAAGAGGAAACTACTTTTCCTACAATATAGCCCACTGAAAGAAGCCTAATGACGAAAATAAAAATGTCATTGGGCTACGTTCTCGGGTCTAGGGAACGTATTTACAGGGTGCTGGAATTATTAATAGGAAGAGAAAGTCGCAGGAAATGATTTACCTCTCGAAGAAGATTTTTATTTTTAAAAAAAATATGTTTCGTTTTTTTTTAATTATTTTAAATAGTTCATTATGCATATCTTTCAACTTTTATATGCACAAGTGTTTTTTTTTTCTTCTTTTTTTCAAGGATTATCATTGACAAGTAAACTTAGGAAATTTTTTCCTGTGTATTTCTTTTAACCTTAGGTATTATTCATTATTTAGAACAATGTTTCATAAAAAGGACTTAAAAGTTTAAAAAAATGAAGAAAACTGTTAAAGTATAGTTCAGTCTAACTATTCACAATTTGTTAGTGGTAATATTTTCGTATTTAATAGTCAGAAATATGCGCAAACATTTAAAAAAAGAGGCTGAAGTAGAGAAAAGAGTAAGTTTGTTCTTGACCTAGATTATCTTCATGTTCATGACTTACGAGAGTTATAAAATAAGTAAAGGCAACATTCACGATAAACATTTTGATGAACGTACAAACAAAATTGCATTACATTGCTTCAATAAAATCACTAGAATGTCTTGCACCTTTTACCACAAGTTTGAAAGCTGTAAGATCTGCGCCTTACTGCTCGGATTAAAGATACATGTGATAAGAATCAGATAACTCAACCGGGTAATTTAAGTTTAAAGAAAGAAGTCGTAGTCACAAGGACTCATGCAAGGTAAGTACGGAATATGTTCAAACACCTTCCAAGACCAACATTTACGACTAGTGCAACATGTGGCGTTGCCATGGAAACGGATAGAAAGCTTGTTCCGCTATAGACATGGGCGTCTACGCTGTATAGTAAGGCACGGATGATGCAGCAATAATGGCAGCTTTGACAATTTCTTCTTGAAGTACAGCATGCGTAAGAACACCTTTGTAGACGTATGCCACAATTAAATTTCATTAAATTGATGATTTTATTGAGGCTCAATGGAGCTATCCCGCACCTCATCAATGGCGATAATGCGTTATAGAAATTCGTCTAATGGTATTAGTCGAGTTGGATAGCAGTCAGTGCATACCGGTACCATTTCTGCACGTCAGTATGTCGAACCCTTGCGGACAGGGGAAAACTATTCGTTTGACATGATTTTCCTTGCGGCTTTCCCTTCAAAACTTTCAACATGTTGTAACAACATAACTTCCAGCATCGTTCGATAACTGAACCCAACTTCTACGCATAATTTCCAGTTAGTTCATCTACGAACTATGGGAAAGGAGACTACTGTATCAATGTGTTGTTGAAAAATAGATGGACGACTTCTGAGGTTCAAACCCTCAGTCTCAGCCGGACCAGAATTAAATATACTTCGATCCATCGTTCTGTTTGTCTGGATTCTCGACACAATCTTCAAGTGATACCCTGATTATTTCACTATGCATTTTCGTTACGGTCAACATCGATTTCTATAAACGATCTCTGTCCATGTTTTGCAAACATGATTTAGATCTTTTTAAACCGCTCTACCTCTTCTTATATAGTTTTAAGTACATCAACAAGCCACCTCATTACTCCGATATACTGTCTGTGCCCGATCGATGTTATGAGATCCAGTAGACGAGGGAAC
>NC_092204.1:65318349-65342637 GCF_043381705.1 Parasteatoda tepidariorum | reverse complement strand
ATATACGAGGTATATCCACAAAGTAAGTTCCGTTTCCATTTCTATCCGCGGCAGCGCTGCGATCGCAGTTCCGAGCATGCGCGCTAGTTACTCTGACTCAAGCAGAAGAATTGTGCGCCATTTTCAGATCCCTGCTGCCGATGTGTTCTTTGTAGTGCTTCTTTATGATGTCAGCCTTAATTGAAAATGCCGCCGCTTGTGAAATCAGATCTGTGATTCGTTTTCTAAATGCAAAGAAAGTTAAACCATGTGAAATTCATCGGCAAATCTGCGAGGTTTACGGACAAACTGCTATGAGTGATTCAATGGTTAGAAGATGGGTCAGACAGTTCAATGAAGGACGTGATCAAGTCCACGATGAAGAACGATGTGGACGCCCGTCTTTGGTTACTGATGAACTGCTTTACGCAGTTGAAGAGAAGCTTAAGCAAAACAGTAAGTTTACAATTAGAGCTCTCGTTACGGAATTTCCACAAATCTCACGATCACTAATTCATGAAATTGTTACTGAAAAACTGAAATTTCGAAAACATTGCTCACGTTGGGTACCCAAAATTCTTATCGAACAACACAAAAAACAACGGATGGGCAGTGCACTTCAGTTTTTGACACGTTACAATGAAGATGGTGATGATTTTCTTTCTCGGATAGTCACGGGGGATAAAACTTGGGTATCTTACGAGACCCCAGAAACAAAACGGCAATCAATGGAATGGAGGCACACGTCGTCCCCAACGAAAGTTAAGCCTAAGCAAATCTTGACACCTCGAAAACTCATGTGAACCGCTTTTTGGGACAAAAAAGGCATTTTGCTGATTGATTTCTTACCGCGAGGCCAAACAATCAATGCACATGTTTACTGCGAGACCATTAAGAAATTGCGCCGCGCAATACAGAACAAGCGCCGAGGATTACTGTCAAAAGGTGTTGTTTTTTTACACGATAATGCCCGACCTCACACTGCGAACGTGAAAAAAGAACTCCTACAGGAATTTGACTGGAACGTGTTTGACCATCCTCCGTGCAGCCCTGACCTCGCTTCTAGCGACTTTCATCTCTTTTTACACCTAAAATCTTTCCTTGGTGGTCAACACTTCAACGATGACGACGAGTTGAAAGAACATGTTACTACGTGGTTGAAAACACAGGCGGCAACCTTCTATGACGAAGGCATACAAAAACTTGTGCCACTCTATGACAAGTTCCTACAAAATTTCGGAAGCTATGTAGAAAATTAGTTTCACAGTTGTAGATTTTTGTGCAATAAATATTATTTCTGTATCTGGACACGTTTTTTTTATATAACAAAACGGAACTTACTTTGTGGATATACCTCGTATCTAGATTTATAATTGTTACATTCTTGGTAACAATATTCTTACATATTATCATCATCTTGATATTTTATTATGAAAAGATTTTGAATTGCAACTATAATTTTCTATTAGGTACTCCCGAAAACTATATAGCGATATTGTTAATTATGAATCGCCCAGAATAGTCGAAATTACACAAACATTGATTTAAATCATATTTTTATACAGGTTTTTTCTTAAAGATTGCTTTTAATATATGCTTTTAAAAGCTTATCGAAATCAAGTATAGTCCCAAATTAGTTAATTAGTAAAAATAAAAACGCCGTTGAAACTCGTCAGGTCGCAATAAATGAATGCGGATGTACAGAACATCAAAACCAGTTTGATTGCAGGCTGAAACTTGATGCTTTTATTAATGGTTTTTCAACCCGTCTAAGTTTCTTTCCGCAATCAAACTGGCTTTGGTATTTTTTACAGTCGTCTCCCCTAACTGTGATCCGTCAGATTCCGGTACGTTCTCTTTTTTTAGGCTTAAGTATTTTTTTTTCTACATCTTTGATAATTATTCAAAAAATATATATTAAGGGCAGCCTTTACGCAACAAGCTGAACTTGTTGATTAATGCACGTCGAGTTGCGGTGAAATGAAATCATATAGTCATAAAAGAACATGACAGCATACATATCAGACTTTGACACATTTCTAATAATTAACATTAAAATTACCAAAAAATAAGCGTTAATAAAGCTTTTCAAGCATTTATATAAATTAATTGCGTGAGCTATTAATGCTTCATAATAACAAAAATAGTAGTTATGTTTAAAAATATTAGCTAAACCTGTTTTATCAATTAATTGTAATTTCGTTAAAACTGAGCTCCTGGTATAAAAGGTAGTTCTTCAGAAAAGAAACAAATAAAATCCAATACAAGGTAGCGCTTCAATAGTAGATTTCGAATTCTTTCCTTGTAAATGAAGACATACATTCAAGTGAAGAGCTCACCCCTTTCGTTCCCCTTCCGGAAACACGAGTTAGGCCGGAAACTAAGCCTCATGGGTAAAGTCACCATTAAGTAACGAACACTAGAAGCTGAAATTACTCTTTGTGTTCTAATGGAATTCCCAAATACGTCAAAAAAGGAAATATTTCCGCAGTATTTCCTCGTTTTAGAGTTGATGTTATTTAGATTAATGGTCCGATTAGAAATTCAATTATAATTTTTATCAATTAAAAAATAAGCTGCAGAAGGTTATTAAAAGTTTTAGTTCAATGCTTATAAAATTTAAAAATAAATTTTGAAAAATACAATGCACTTTAGTCACATTTTGCTCCACAAAAACAACTTGCACAATATCCGTAAATTTGTTTTCCCGAAACAGGAATTTTGAATTAAGAATTAAAAGCGATAAAAATACTATTATCACTTTGAGATAAGCTGAGACAATAATAAGAATTTATAAAACCATGTCGAATTTGTAAATGGCTGATAGGTAATCAACAGTTTGAAGCAACAGGACGAAACTGATTAAATAAAGGTTTATCCATAAAATAAATCAATAAAACGATAGCATTTGTTTACAAACCACAACAATCAGTGTTAAGTAAGTTATGGGACACAAGAAAACAAAATTTATTAAAACGTTTCTAATTTGTATATGGCAGATAGGAGATTAAACAGTCAGAAGAAAGTTTGATTCAAGTACGTTACGGGTTTATAGTCCCGCAGTCGACTGATCATTAAGACACGGTTCCCAGCAGATCACCGAAGTCAAGCATCACTGGCTGCGGTCAGTGTGCGGGTGGGTGACCCACTTGGATCAGTCTGCGTAGGGACCGAGGGTGTGCGGTATTGGTCCTCGTTAAACTGTGCTACCGTAAAGTGCTCGACTTCGCGCGCAGGTCGTCGGGCTACCGAAGCGGGGGTGCCATCCCCTCCGCAGAGGATCAAAATTGTGATGGCATGTCTTCGGATCATCCTCCGGGATGTTTCCCAGACCGTCGCCAATAGCCCATTGTGCAGCTCTAGTGCGACGTAAATGAACTACAACAACGTTACGGGTTTATAATAATAAGGAAAAAGTTATAAATTATTTCCATATTTCAACAAGTGTATTAGAAATTTTTAAGCAAATCGGTTGAAAATTGCAGAAGTTGCATTTTATGTGTTTATTAAAAACACTGTTTTTATGAAAATACCCTTTAAAGTTTACTTAAGTTTATTTCATCCATACTTGTAACATGGAAATACATTTTCTAATTTCTCACATTTATTGGAAATATAATAGGTATTATTGAATAAAATAGCTTACTTTTTTATTTAAATGATCAAATAGTCCTCTAGCTCCAAAAGTAAAAATTATTTCATTTAAAAAATATATATTTTTTGGGGGTAAAAAAGATTATTTTTTTAAGGACTGCTAAAAGTGGATAAAACCGGGCACAGATAGAAATAATAAAATTAAAAAAATGAACTAAAAATATTTTTTTATGACAATAAATTACTATTGTGACTCTTACATTGCGAAACATATAGAGATTTAAAAATCAAGGAACATAAGTAACATGTTTGGAATTTATCGCAAATTAATGAAGTTGATCAGATTTCATAACAAAAATCACAATAAAACTTTGAACATGTTTAAATGCGATGCTACGAGCTTCATGTGCTTATCGCTTACAACTCAGAAACTATATCCTACAAACCAGAAATTTTTGACTGGGAATATTGTAGAATATTTTATCAAACAAATACCAGTCATTGACTATTAGGCCATTAGGCTTCTAGCTCTCCAGTACTTTTTAACAATACAGTCGAAGTCCAGTGTTGCCAGATTGGGCTACAAGTAGCGGATTGGGCTACTTTTAAAAGTCCCCGCTACTAAAAATTGAATTTTCGCTACTTGCTACTTTTTGGGCTACTTATTATTTTTCGAACGCTACAAATCTTAAATATGCGCTACTTTTTTTCCTTACTGAAATATATATATATNATTTATATATATATATATATATGATTTATTTTTGGGCTACAAAATGTTCGAATCCGCTACTTTTGGAGCTCCCATTCGCTACTTTTTAATCTTAAGTTCTGGCAACACTGTCGAAGTCTTTTAGTGCAGAGCACGTGCCCAAATGCGCAGCAGTCATGGCTTGTCCGGAGTTACATAAAAGACAATCTGATGAATATAGTAGAATATAGCTATATGGAATATAATATAGTCATCGTTTACAGTTTAGATGCAATATCCAACAATCCAGAAATTTCGAATAAGAGTAATGTAGAATATAGCTATGTGAAATATAATGTAGTCATGTTGAACTTAATTAATTCTTCAAGAAATTAGAATCGACAGAATTAAATAGGTTTAAAAAATCATAGCTTTTCTAATCGAATGTTTATAAACGCTTGCATCGCAGACAAACAGCTTTCGTTTGCTTTTTATACATGTACAGGGTCATTCCTATGTCACGTAAAGGGCAATTTCTAAGGCATTTTCTTAATCAATTGTATCCTAATATGTTTAGTGACTTACAAAAATGAAAATTTATATTTTGTTTTTATGAAGTGCATATAGTACTCTATTTTTTATAACTAATAACTCTTTTCAAAATCATAAAATATATTAATTATAACAAGTCAACCAAGTGTTACGAACGGGACAGAGCTGAAATTGCGTAAATATGATGTTTGAAAAAAATCCATGAATTCAGCCAATTTAACGAAATTATTTAAACAATACATTTTTTTACACTGAAATTATGATTCAATAAATTAATTTCGATGATTTTAAATATGTTCGTATTCATATTTTCATTGCAATTAATTTTTGAGTGTGTTTGCAGTTTGTCACATGTGAGACATCTAGTAAGATTGCACAATGTCCCGCACGTGACAGTAAACAGCAAAATTTTAAATTTATTTCATTGTAGATTTCCGTTAAGCATTAAATAGGAAGCATTAAAAGGATTTCAACAACTAATGCAATTTTTTATTAAATGCACAATGAAAAATGAATTTTCTATGCTTCGTTTTTAATAAGCTATAAGACAATTACGTAAAACAATTTTTTTCACAAGAATTACTATTCAAATTAATTTTTTATTAAAGCTGAATTTGAAATATTTGTTGACAATTATGAAAGCAGGAAGCGCATCGCTAGAGATAAAATCATTGCAGACTGGAATGCTGAATTTCTTGCTTCGCCTCGGTCGCTTTGGACGAAAAGGTTCTTTCCATCCATTTTTCACCGTTTGCAATGTAAATTCTTTGCAACTGATTTGAAATTGACCCAAATTTTAACAAACCATGGAAATTTTAAGAGATATTTATTTCGTTTCCATCTGCAGACCAGTGGAATTTGTGCTTGCGGTGATGCTGAACATATTCTTCTTCATTGTAGTCTGTATGCGAGTGCCCGAATGAATTTTAAAGACTGATTTGAGACGTCTTTCTATTTGTTGGCCACCTGTCTTATCAGAACTGGTCAAAAGTATTGAAAGTCTTGCGGCCTTGCGGAATTTTGTTTTTAATGTAAATTTGTAAATTTTTCTTCTTTTTGTTTTCTACTTACAACTGTAAGCCTCATGCTATACTTTGTGGTGCATGAGGAGTTTTAAGTCGCTTAAATAAAAAAAAATAAAAAAATTAATTATGAAAGCAAAAAAAAAAAAAAATTTTTCTTCCAAAATTTTTTGTCTACCATATGGGGTCCAGTCAGTCAGAAGAAAAGGACCATTTTCCAGATGAACCCTTTTCTTCATGAATGATTGATATACGAAATGTATTTCCATTATTTTTCCTGGATACAATTTAAAATTACGGAAACATTCAGCCGCCTCGTTGAGTCGTCATGCATTTGAACTTGACGTTTATCATCATTTTAAAATTAATTCCTCATCACTGGTATTGAATTTATAGTGCATTTTTTTCCTACCCTATCATATTTTCTTATACCTGGTACATTTAATATGGTCTCCCAAGGTTGGCAAATTTCAATTTTTACTTGTTCTTCCTCTTAAAAAAAAAATACTGTAATGCTTGGAACACGTTTGGATGCCTATTTTGTAAAAATTTTTGGACTGGTTTACGAGCCATATTAAACCATCATTTTTTGCCAAACGGATTATAGATGGCTTTTAAATAAAAAGTAAAAAAACTGCTCTACATGATTTTCAAACGATGTTTTTCAAAGAATTGAAACAGATGATGAAGTTTTGAATTAAAAACGATTTTAATGTCTTTCTTGCATTTTCCATTACTTAACAAATTCATTTTTTTCCCCTCCTTAAAATGATTATTTCTTTATAGCTATTTTATAGCATTTTATATTTTTCATGTATAAGTTCTTTTTTGTCTTTTATTAATCTTCATTAAATTTTAATGAGCAATTCGTTAAAATTCTTATAATTCGTTAAAATTCAGAAATACTTAGAATTTTAAAATTAATATTCTGTATGAAATTAAATCATTTTTCAAGCATTATTTTGTTGCAAATAAATTTTGTTAATTTAAATGCTCATTATCTAATCAAATCTGCATAAAATTTAACAAACTATAAGTAACCTATGGCTATTAATTATTAGAGTAATATGTCTAGTAAAATAAGGAAGGATTCTATTAAAATGATATGAGCTGCCTAGCACCACAAATGGATTTGAACAAAGAGCTTACCTACATCTATTAAAATAAGAGGTTTTAAATATCTACCTGTTGAATCACAAAAGATTTAACAGCATTGTATTGTAAGCTTACATAATTCAATACAGAAATGGTGAAATTAATTTACGTTACAGTTAATAAGTAATCGAAAAACAATAAATAGGGTTGTGACGATTAAAACATTGGACTGTGATCTATCTAGGGGATCTGAGTTAACTCCCACATTTTTTTCTCAGCAGTGCTTTCTGGTTAAGCTTCTCCTTCTTAACTCAATTAGCAAGGCAAATGACTGGCAAGATTGGCTTTCTCAAGTGTCATTAGAAACAACAATAAATAAGTATTCACTAACCTTTATTAAATACATCATGGGGGAGATATCATTCATATGATATCATTTGTTACTGTAAGAGTAGAAGAAATCTGAAACTAAAAAAAGAAAATAATAAAAATAAAAAAGATATAAAAGGGCAGTTCCAATAAATTAAAATTAGTGTCCTCTTTTACCATTTATACTCAAATATGTGCACAATAGAAAAATGAAAAAACTTAAAACTCATATTGCATAATAAATAATAAGAGGAGAAAAACAGACAATTTTTTAATGAAAATATTTTTTTACATAACACAGGTTGCTTATAAAGACAATTTTTAAAAATGATAAAAATTCCAATTGCTTAATTTTCATAATAATCAGGAGAAAATTTCAATTTAATACAAAAGAAATTTATTGAATTTTTAATACACACTATTTCAAATAGTAATATAGGTAAACAGGATCAAACTTGAATAACCATTCTATTTACAAACAGCTAAAAAAATACATTTTCTCAATACTACTTGTTCTAAAAAATTGATCACATTCGTTCCAAGATCTTGTAAATATGAAATATAATTGCTAATGTAAAAAGAAAACTAGGATACAACAATAACAAAATATTGCATAAAAAGATCAAAGGAACTTATTAACAACATATGAATAAAGAAATTACAGTTCAGCATGAAGTTTTATATCAACTAATACACTTTAGAATGTGCAGTCCAAGCCTCCATAGACAGGCATTTCAATTACTGACCTTTTCATATGGGATTGAAAAATTCAAAAAAAAAAATATTATTTCAAAAATGAAATAAATTTATTTGTTAATAGATTTTTTTGCTTTATTTTAAAACTTTTATTGTTTTAATGTTTCACTCTGATTTTCTATAAATAAATAAATTTTATTTTTTTTTAATTTAATCAATTTCCCAACCTTTTTTTTTTTTTTTTTACAAATAAACAGTATATTTTTTTCAAACTAACATTACTACTATAACACATAAAATTACTAAGCCATGAAATTAAAAAAAAAAATTAAAAAAAACACCTTTTACTTATGACATTAACCTACTTGCAGATACGAAATTATTTTTTAAAACTATTTAAAGTTAAGAAAAACTATCATAGTGTTGCTAAGAAGCAATACTAGGCGTGAAAGAGAGAAATTACAACTCATTATTTAACTTTAATAATGTCAGAATGACCTAATGAAAGGAATATCAAAATTGATACAAGGTCGATAGAATTCGAGACTAGTTAATGTTGAGCCTGAAAAAAATAATGGTTAGGAAGCATTAACATAAGAGATCAATTAATAGCTACCATCTTCGATAAAATAAGTAAAATATTCTAGGATGCTGATAAATTACAATTGTACTTTGCATGGAGCAAATTTTTTGTAAATAATTCTTTTATTAACTCTAGAGCCTGACTACTCTTAACCACAGTAAATCGGTTAAGGGAACCATAATATTAGGATTAAATCGAGATAAATCTTAAAGAAAGTTCTCTATGCATGCATATACAGTGACAGTAAATATCTTTTTAACTTTAATGCTGTTAATGTAAAAAGTATATAAATAATTTTCCCTGATTAAAACACCTTTGGAGACAATAAAATCACAGTACTGATGAAAAAAGAAAATTATTTGACAAATTTTTAACCCTTCAAATGTAAAAAAAAAAAAAATTCAAACATAACACTTGTATTTTAAGCAACTTTATTCACAAAAATTTAATTTTTCCATTTATGGCATTTAAAAAATTAAAGTTTTTTTCATTATAGTAAAAATTCACCCTTTACTGCTTGGCAATAAATAAATTTAATTTTTATTATAAAAGGTCATTTCTTATTAAAATAGGCTATTTCTGATTAAAACAAGCAAAATAAATTAAACAATCAAAAATTTGCATTCACTTTAGCATCATACCATGATGTTAAGAATAATTTTTACAGATACAGAGCAGAAACTAAGATTGAAAGCAACTAAACACATTGTAAACAACCAAGATTGTTAACAAATAACACGTAGAGTTGAAAATAATAATTGCCTTCACTAAAATCACAAGATTCAATATCAATCACGGTGTATCTAAATAATAGGATTTAAATATTATATAATGTAACTAAAAACATTATTTTAAATTTATTAAAAGTAAAACTGAAAATATTAATGAATTTAAAAATGGCAACAGAAATTAAACTCAGAATATTATTTTTGAAATATATCCTTTATCAATCAAAGTATGTTTTATAAAACATATTTATATATGTAATCTAACATCCTGTACAATGCCAAAAATTGACCAAGTATGAAATACTTTTCAAGGTATAGATTATATTATCAACAAAGTGGAAAATCCAGAATCTTATACAACGTTGAAAATGGACCAAGTATGAAATGTTTTAATATTTCTCACATTGCTCAGATATTGTAATGTCCAAATGACAAACCAGCAATGACAATTTAATTTTCTAATTTTACCTAAGCCTTTAATTTTTCTTTAAACATTATTCCTTTTTTTCTATTTAGCAATTTTATTTTTAACTTTCTTGTTGACCTTTCTCATGGTCGTTGCGGTCATCGCACTTCCTGTGGGGAAAGTCAACCAACCCCTCTATTCACGCCTTTCTTTTTCTTCTTTTAATTTTAGGGGGGCTAACTAACCAATCTCTTTCCTTTAAATTTCAAACTCTCCGCCTCTTTAAATTTAATTGGCCGTAATTTTTTCTGGTATACCCCAGTTAAGGAATTTTTAAGTCTTTTTTAACGGATTCTCTCTCTCTCTCTCGAGCCTTCGGGCAGGATACCTTTTTTTATTCTCCGAGATGTGGACTTCGGTCCATATCGAGGGATTTCTTTTTACATTTTTTTCTTCACCTTTATTTTAAATTAAATCCATAGCTGCTATCAATTTCTGTAAATTTAAAATCAGCATTTTATACCTTTAATTTTCCTTAACATTACAAAAAACCTTCTCGAATTTAAGCTTTCTTTCCATATTTATTTTAACCTTCAAATTACTCGTTCTTTTATAATTTACTTTTATCTATGACGCCTTCTGTGTTTTAATTTCTCTCGTCACCCATTTCTATTAAAGGTGTTTCTACTGTTAAAAATGGTTTTAAAGACGTATTTCCACTAGTTATGTTGTTAGATATTTTTCTTAAATAAATCTTAATTGCAAGTTAAAAATGTGTGTTTCTTTTGATGGTTGTCCTTTGAAATGTCTTGTGTGTACAGGGTGAGTACCTTTCAATTATTGTAATGGGCATGCATAAATGTGAATTTATTAGTTTTTCTTATTGGAAACATCAGCTTACTGTATTAAATCATATATATTGTTGGGATATAGCATGACTTTATCGTTTTTATCTTCAATATTTAATTTATTTTAGTTTCGCCCTTTTTCCAAATTTGGTGATACCAAATTATACAATTTGTTCAAACCTCACACTTTGTGACCATTTGAACCTATTGGGTCATTGTTATCCCACATTAGCATTGTACTACCACTTTCCTTAACGATCACGTCCCCCTTAATTATTTAACATTTACATATTTCGGCCTTATTTTAATTGCTACAAAAATCAATCACTTAACTAATATTAATCATGACTATATCCAAATACAAGTAATATTTACCAAATATAACCCATCTATCAATTTTATTACATAAATAACTTTACTTTTATACGCACCAAATAATACATTATTTTAACTGTTACAGGTTCCTCACCACATTGCCTATAAATATTTAAATACAACTTTACTAAACCACATTTTAATACATGACATTTGTCATTAATAAATAGTCAAACATTTGATTCTTAAAAAAAAATTTGAAAACATAAAATATTTTAACTTGATATAAAATCAAATTTCAGTCAGTAACTACAATTATACAAAAAGAAAACTAACACAATAATGCTTGAATATAACATTAAATTTTACGAGCGAGTTTTCTGACACATGTTCTGCTGGTGAAATATGGCATGATATGGTAAAAGTGAATTTACATCTCCATTTATGTATTTTAAAATAATATTTATGTTAATTTTCAATGCATCATAGAAAAGGTTAACACAGTTATAATAATTACAATTTTTAAACTAGCAATATTAATTTGAATATTATTTACAATGAAATTCTTTACACACTGTACAATCAATAATATATTAACAGACAGGTTTAAAAATAAAGCCAAAAGTCAAGCAAAATTTAATAATAAATAAAAATAACTTAATAGAGACTTGAAATTTATAAATTGTAAGAGAATAAATAAGTTGTTTACCACTAATAATACAATAAAAAATATATATACACCAAAGCTTAAAAAAACCAAATAAAAATCCAGAAACCATCACGCTAGATTTAAAACTGGATTTAAAGCAATCAGAAAATGACCGTAAATTAGTTCTAAAAACTAAATATCTTCATGTTCCTGGACCAATAGCTAATGCCCAAACTGCAAAAATCAGGAAAACAACACCACCAATGAGAGTTACTGCAAAATAAATAAATTTTTTAGATGTAATATATATATATATATATATTAAATAAATGCTTGAAAAATTTAATATTCACCACACAAAATAAGCAACAACATAAGATAAATATTATTTAGAATATTATAATGTACGCCAAAAATATTTGAGCAAACATTTTTAGAATGATTGGAAAAGAGCAATAATAAAAATTATGGCAGAATTAATAATGATATAAATTTTAAGATCAATATGAATAATTCCTTCTTTAAAATTCTACACATAAAATTTGCAGAAATAACAGGAATGAAAATTCATTAACAAATGATTAAGTAGTTATATAGTATAGTTTCGACTGTAAAAAAATTAAATATCAAAAAGACAGGAAGCATACTGACAGGTAACGATTGGCTTTCACTAAGAGATTTTATTTTATTTTCTTAAATTTTTCTTTAATAGAAGAAATCTTATTTTAAATTTCTTTTTTAGTTTCATAATCATTTATTTTTCAGTTCCATAAAGAGACATAAATTTAATTTGTAGCAAGTTCTATCCCATTATTGGTTTACATAGTTATTGAACACATTTCCAGTTTCTGATAAAATTTATTTCTTTAATTGATTTAACAATCAATTCTTTAATTTACTTAAAACATTTATTTCTTTAATTGATTTAACAATCAATTCTTTAATTTTCTTAAAACATTTATTTCTTTAATTAATAATTTTTACTAACTTTAATTGTAATTGCAGGTGAGTAAATAACAACAACGCAACCCCCCCCCCCAGCATAATAATTTTTGCNGCAGCCCCCCCCCCAGCATAGGAAAGGAAGAAATAATACACTACATGAGAGGATCTTTTTTACAGGAAAAAAAAATCGGAAATTTTGAATTACACATTTACTTTTTTGACACCCCAAATCTAAATCAATGTAGTTTTTCAATCGCTTGTTTCGGTGGTTATCATTATGAATTCCCAAGTTTTAAAAATTGCAATATTTTTAATATGGCAAAATTATGATGCGTAAATTTAACTTTTAAGGTATTTTATTTGAGTCCATTTCATAGAAAATCTAAGCGACTTTTCAATCGTGTTTTTGGAGGTTATTGTAAAATTTCCAAGTGTTTTTTTAAAATCCTGATCTTTTTAAGACGATAATACTCGTGATACCGATTTAATTGCAAACCTAAGATTTTTTAATTGCTCTTTTAACACTCTAGGGTTTTGAAAATCCTGATTTTTTTTACCAGCATAATAACAGTTTTCAAATTTGGCATTTTAATAATTATTACTTATGCTGGACTTTATTTGGGCCGATTTCATCATCAATCCATGCTTTTTCTCAGTTGCTACTATTTATTTCCACTTTTTTTTTAATATCTCGATTTTTTATGCAATATAATTACAAAAAGTCAAATTTGAATGTGAGTTTTAAACTGTTTACTGTTTTCGAGCTTTATTCCTAATTATTGGTAGGTTAAAAAAGCAATTAGAAAACTTTTAAAATCTAACATTCATAACATCTCTTATAATTCACTAAATATAAATGTCCAAATGTTAAAAATATACTAAACAATAATCCCAACTGAATGCTGAAGTTAATTTTGAGCTATAATGCATTTGTTTTACTTTAAATCATTTCATCATACAATTTTTTTCAAATACTTAATTTGTATTTATGTTGCTTGATAAAATATTTATCTTTTACTTTCATTTAAGAACATTATAGTTAATTTATTTTAAAATATACTTTTTGTATTACATAATGTTATAAAAAATCATATCTTCTTCCACAAGTTTATATTTTTTAGATAAATTTATTTATTTATTTTACTTTTTTTAATAAAAAGGAAATTTTTTTTTTTTAAGTATGAGTTTGGCCTTTAGTTTTGAATGAATTGAATGATTAAAAGAATTAATTTTATGCAAATATATTACTAACTTGACTAATAAAAAAGAAAAGAAGGAATTAATTAAAAAAATTAAAGTAATATAAAAAGAACTATAATTATTTAAAGAAATTTGATTTCATGCATATATATTACTACGTTGACTGATAAAAAGAATTGTGTCAAAAAGACTGACGTTTATGTCATTGTTTTAGGCACAATTTTCAGTTGCATTAAAATATATAAATTTATACAAGCTAAATTAAAATGAATAAATAAAATTTTCTGAAAAAAATGTGGTCAACATATCTAGATATTTGGGCACATAGCCCTTCATTCAAAAAGATTGTGCATCATAATATATGAATTTCAATATAAATATTTTTATATTTTATAACATATTTTTTATTTACTTTAAAAATAAAAAATTATCCTTAACTAAAACTTTGAATATAATATGGTAAGATAATCAGTTATTTCCTCGTATTCTTAAGATAAATTTCATTTCAATGTGGTTAGTCAGTAAGCATGTACAATGTTCCAATTTAGCTTTTTTTTTTCTTTTCTTTTTTTTCTAAATCCCTCTGTTTCATCGCAATTTAATTCTTTATTAATTAATATTAAAATAATTTAAATTAAAATATATAAATTTATATAAATTGAAATAAAATGAATAATTAAACATTCTAGATTGTTTCTTTGGTGCTCTTGTCTCACATTATAATCTTTAAAAAATTGTGTTATGTTTAAGATAGGAAGTATTTATAATTCTTGCAGAGGGGTGCACCTAAATCTATGTACTCCATTGTGTGAATGCAACTTTAATTTAATTGTAATTCACATTGTAATTTAAGCTAAGGAATTATGTAGAAAGAATTTAATCATTAAAAATTACTCTGGTGTTCATTCGCCATTCAGTAGAAAAATGGCAAACTCAATACGTAAACAAAAAAAATAGAAATGGTATAGTAAGTATTAAAAAACAAATGATTGATCAAATTTAATGGTTTAATTAATTAGTAATGGTCTGCTGTAACCTGTTTGCCACCCCATTAAAACCACTATGTCAAAATAATTTATAGTGCTTCCTACTTAAAAAGGTGTTTCACTCACTTTCAAAAAATTTTATCGATCTTCGCATCAGAAAAATTTTATTTTTGTATCAGTAAAAACACAGTATTAGGTTAAAAATAACTTCACTAGCGAAGAAAAAGAATTTTTGTAATAGGAAGAAATAGGGTAAATAAAACATTTCTTTTGAGTTTCATTAACACATAATTTTTTTAATGAGATGAAACAAATAAAACCATAGAAATAATTATTTCATTTTCCCACAAAAAACCCCAACATTTCTCTGAAATTAAAATAGTAATTTTCTGAATATTTTTAAATGCAAGTTTTGCTTGCATACATTTTATATTATTAAGACTATGAAGATTTACCTAAAGCAGAATAACAACATATATCTAGAAAACTGTTTGATTGTCAACAGTTTTAACTACCTTGGATCAATTATAAATGAAAGAAGAGGTATAGATCAAGATATCGCTAAAGGTTGAACAAAGCATGTAGTGCTTTAACTATTCTAAATAAATTTTGGGCATGAATAAATAAGAACATTTAACTCAAAATCAATACTTGTTAAATCAGTACTTTTAAATGGATCAAAAACTTAGTACAACTTGAAAACAAATATACAAATAAGTTACAGGTTTTTATCAACAAATGTATCAAAAGAATTCTTAAGATAAAATGGTTTCGCTGAATACCTAACAATGAATTAAACAAAATCAGCAGTCAAAAACCAATAGAATTCGAAATCAAATATAAAAAATAGTAATGGATTGGACATACAATCAGAAAATCCCCCCAAAAAAATTCAAAGTAACAGGCACTGGACTAAACACCTCAAAAGAGGGGTAGACCTAAAATGTCATAGTACAGAACTATGAATGAAATAAAGACAATAGAAAAATCATGGAGAGAGATAAAATGCTCATAAAAAAAACTTATGCTCCTCGTATTGAGACAAGGTTAAACCAGTACTTTTAAGCAAGTTTAATAACTAAAATAAGAACTTAATACAAGAAATACTCAGCGAAAATTCTATTCAACAAATTTATGAGGGCTGTTTTTTTAATAAGGGCCGTTTGAAAATAAAAACCAAACGAAAGAAAATCTTCATGAAGCAAATTTATTTTTTTATTCTACATACGTTTCTTTTTTTAAAAAAATAGTTGCCATGTTTACCTACATACTTATCTACCTTACAATTTGATTTAGAATACCCTCTACATAGTAACTTGCTGCCTGCTCCGATAACCAAGAGGACATGGCCGTTTTCCCATCTTCGTCATCGTTGTACTGGTAGCTGCCAAGAGGATGTTTGTCTTAGCGTAAGGTCTGGGCTGTATTGAGGGGTGGTCCAAAACCTTCCAGCCAAAAGAGGCCAATAAAGCTCGGAACTGAGCTACGGAGAGTCATTTGTCATGGAGTAGCAAAATTTCCTGACAGCAAGCCAGTAGGAAACTTCACAAATCTGCCGGTGAATGTATGCAGCAGACAGGTTTATTGCCGTCTAAAACCGCATCAATGGCCAAAACAATTAAAAACAATAGCAAAATTTCCTGTCAGCAAGCCAATAGGAAGCTTTGTAAACTTCACAAATCTGCCGGTGAATGTATGCAGCAGGCAGGTTTTTTGCCAACTGAAACTGCATCACTGCCCATACCTAATATGTGGCGGGCGATTTGCAAAACTTTTAAAGGCACAGAACTGACTGTACAGGTTACCTGCACCGCTGTAACTGAGCAGCGTTGTTCACAAAGAATACCAGAACACGACACAAGCACTCGTTGCGACGCACCTGTCACCTATTAGTGTAAACCAGAAAACAGTCCACTTAAAAAACAGCCCTCATATGTTTATCAATTTAATTAATTGATGTTAATAAAAAAATTGAAGTACAATTATAGCTATGTGATAGCTGGAAGAATTTATCTGAAGTGTTTATTTCTTACCAAAACAAAAAGGACTATATATTCTAGTATTACAGGCAATATTCCCACATATTTTCAAAAAAATCACATTTTTTTCCCTTTTTTACATATTACAAGCAGAAATCGTATTATATATATTCAGATGAGTCTGTTTATCTCGAAAACCTCTATATCTCGAAATTTCTAAAATTCGATACATTTACTATCTAACATCAATGTATTTTCTTTATGTCGAACATTTTTTTTCAAAACCTCCGTTTCTCGAATTTCTAATAATAGACCACAAATGTCTGAGCAAGATAACTTTCTTTATCAGTAGAACTTGCAGTAGGAGATGAATTACGTGAAAGCACAGGAAGTAGAGAGCAACAAGCTCGAGGTGTTTTTGGAATTTCGATAATTGTCCTTGCACTTCTTTAACTCGTAAAAAAATACAAAGATTCCGGCAGTAAGTGAGGGGTTGATGAGTAGGAGGGAGTGACCAGCAGGGGTTAACTTTTCAACACAGATAAGAAAGCTGGGAATAGAAAATTCGTTTTCACCTCAAAATTGCGACCAATGGATCAAAGGATAATTAGGAATTTTAAGGTGAACTATTGAAAACAGTTGGTATGAAAACTTGTAGATGTCATTTATGAAAAAAGTTCTCTTCCAAAAATAAATTATCAGAATGACTGTTATCAGAACAACTGTTCTGCTAGGAAATATGTGCCTCTAAAAATTATCCAAAATGGTTTTAAAATGGTTAGGTTTAAAAATAGCTGTAAAGATGATGAACAAGAGATTGAAGGCTTCGGTAAAGAAGAAGAAACTGTTGACATTGAAAATACAGTGTCAAATGCAAGAATGGAATGCAATAAAATCGGGATTTGATGTTGAAATTTAAGTTAAAGATTTTTACTAGTGGACAACTGCCTGGCAACAAGCGGGAAATTGACAGATGCGGAAATCATAGATAATGACAAAGGAATATCAGATGAAAGAGTGCAAAATCATATTGATGAAGAAAAAGTGAGAGCAAAAGAAGCAGGAAACGCTGTAGAACTCTTACAAAGTTTTCTTAAATCCTAAGAAAATATTGGCTATGGGGGATTTGCTGCTCTTTTTAACCTTAAAAGAGCTATCCAAACAAAGAAGGTTAGACGTTAAAAATCTTTGAAAAATTATTTTCAGTGCTCAATGTATGTTAAAAGAAATTCTTAAATAAATGTATGTGGTATAATTAATTTATAGAAATGCCTGTATTTTTCTACTAAAAAAATTAACGCACTTTTAAGATAATTTCTTAATAAGTTTAACTTTTAAGGTACATGTATAACTTGAAACCTCTTTATCTTAAATTTTTTGCCTTTCCCACGAGATTTGAGATAAACAGGTCCGACTGTATAATGGAACTTTAAAAACCATAAATTCTGTGGGAAAAACTGCAAAGGAAATTGACGGCATAGGACACAGTTAAACAAATTTGTGAATAGAAAGTAAACGGATTTCATAAACCTTGGAAAAATGTGCAGCAGCAACCTGCGATAAAACAATTGAAACACATCATTGATTTATCATGGCGTCGGTGCAAATAGAGAGTGTCAAGAAAACTATATCTAAATTCAAATTCTGCATAAAATGATATCAGATATTAAAAATCATGTGAAAATCACAAGCAATTGTAAAAAAAAATTATTGGAAAACCACACAGATTAATGACGGAATTGAATGCGTTATAAAGTGATTGTTTAAATGCAGGATTAAAAATTTCTATGTCGTAATATATTACAAATATTGATTTGATTTTATAGTAGGCAAATGAAGAAAAAAGAGACAAATATATCACATTGGAGAATAATTCTACTGTTTTAAATCGAAAATTTTAACGAAATAACCACTTGTAGATGATGTCATACTGTCTAACACTGATCACAAAATAGCTTTATAACGTCAAAAAAGTTTTTTTTNAGCTTCAAAAAAGTTTTTTTTTTTTAAAGGGGGGGGGGGCAAAGAACTAAATTTCTGGAACGAAAAATCTTTTAAATGCTTGAAATTTTAGAAGTACCTTTTCTCAGCGAAAACAGACATTCCTTAATCTTTCTTCTCTATCTGAAGTTAGGTTTCACACTTAATCAATTTCCCTGTAAAAAAAGTTCCTTTGTGCAATAATGAGGGGGGGGGTGCTGGTAATTATAGAATTCTTGATTAAGTTAAGATTTTGATTAAGTTAAGAAATTAAAATTTTAAAATAGCAGAACTCGGGGGGAAAAAATCATGTCTACGTATAAATTTTTGATTCACAGAAGTCCTAGAATCTATGATCTTGAGATTGGTAATTATTTGCTCCACATAATTTAAAATTTAGTAAAAAAGTTGATTCCATTTAAAAATGCTCACTTCATGAACTTTTTCAACATGTTCAAAAGAATTTCGGATATTTAAAAGGTAAGTACAGGATGGTGTCAAATAACAAACTATTTTGAAGAACGTATTTGAATTTATTTTGGAGAAAATTGCACATTTTCAGAATAATTATATTTTTTTATTAAAAAAAATGGTGCAGTACTGTAATAAATACAGAGCTAAATCAAGAAAAGTTTCAATATGTTTCCATAAATATTACCTTAAATATAATTTTTAACCGCAACAGCAGTTGAAAATTATATTCTATTAAATTAATCTCTTAGAATTTAAATTTCACTAATCAATAAAAAACTTTTTATAGATATCTTATCAATGAGCAAAACCAAAGCTAAAATTTAATCTTCTACAATTTAGCATGTTAAAGACTTACTCTGATCCACTAGCTATACCAGCCATAAACAAAAAGTTATTCCAGATAGTAGTTTTTAAAGGTTAATAAATTTCAAATTTCTTTTTAATATTTACTTGATTAATGGTTAGAAATTGTATTAAACATATTGTTTAATGGCATAAATGACAGGAATGGCTATGTGGTGCATATTCAAGCTAAATAGTTTACGGTCATATAAATGTGTGGTAAAAAAAAAATCTATGTCTGAATCAAAAACAAAAGGGAAAAGAATGAGAAAATAGACAATAAAGAGATTACTAGGAAATTTTAGAGCTAAGATCACGCAAAGTTTTGTTATAATTTTCAAAAAGTATACAGTATACATATCTGAAAGTACACATATATCTGAAAGTTACTATTTGATATCCTGACTAGTATAGGCTCCTTAGTGTTTACTTTACTTCCTCGCTTTTTTATACATAAGTTCTGCATTTTGAGATAAACATCCCACCTTTGTACTATCAACATGTTTGAATCAGCTCACAGATAATTTATGACAGAAATTTAAAAATAGCTATTTTGTACTTTTGCCAATAATATTTGATTTTAATCATATTAAATTTTTGAAAATGTCAATAAATATTCATTTACCGATCTGTAAAAGCATTAACTTAAAAAAAATTATACATTTCTCTTTTAAAATTTGAGTGTGCGGGTGGGTGACCACTTGGATCAGTCTGCGTAGGGACCGAGGGTGTGCGGTATTGGTCCTCGTTAAACTGTGGTATCGTAAAGTGTTCGACTTTGCGCGCAGGTCGTCGGACTACCAAAGCGGGGGTGCCATCCCCTCCGCAGAGGATCAAAATTGTGATGGCATGTCTTCGGATCATCCTCCGGGATGTTTCCCAGACCGTCGCCAATAGCCCATTGTGCAGCTCTAGTGCGACGTAAATTAACAACAGCAACAACAACTTTCACCATATTTTTAAATATAGAATTATTTATTTATTTTTGAACTTCAGTTCTCCTTACTTTTGTTTTAAAACAAACACAACATATCCATTATTTTTGTTTAATAAAGGAATTTGATTAATGTTCAACTATTTAAAGTATTTTTGTAGTATATTTTTGCTATATGAGTTGAAATAGGACAAAAGTGATAAACTTTGGCTATAATATGGCAATCCTTTACTTTGCTTTCAACTTTAACTAAGAAATGGGAGATTCTAAGTTAAAAATCTTGAGATTAAAATTTCCCACAGACGATAAAAAAAAAAATTTATTGATAATTGTGAAAATATGAAGAAAAAAAATTTAACACAGAAGACTGTGGTGTTTACTTTGACTGCAAGTGTAATTATTTGCAACACCAGTGAGAGAAATTTGCATTCAGTATATATAGTTGATAATATCTGTGTGTGTTTTACCCAAGGAGTAACATCCAATGGTCCTATGTACAAGATATGACGGCCCAAGATAAAATACCTTGGTC
Source organism: Parasteatoda tepidariorum (assembly GCF_043381705.1). Taxonomy (NCBI): domain Eukaryota; kingdom Metazoa; phylum Arthropoda; class Arachnida; order Araneae; family Theridiidae; genus Parasteatoda; species Parasteatoda tepidariorum. Next base: position 65,321,738 of record NC_092204.1, on the reverse strand, counting down.
CAATTTTACTCATTTAAAAAACAATCTGATGTGTGTGACAAAACTCGTTGCAAAAAATCATATTAATAGATATTAATATAAAATGGTTTTCCCACAAAATTGATTATTACTTTCTGCAGAAAATAAATAATTAATTAAAATTGGCCCAAGGTGTAACACTCTCTAACTTATTTGTATTTATAACATAGTAACATAAATCTGTTTTACCTTTAATGGTATATAAGCTATTTGAGATATTACTTTCTACGTAAAAAAATTAAAAATTAAAATTAGTCTAAGATACGGCACTGTCTTTTATTTATTTGTATTAATTAATTTTACAATAGAAATCTGCAGTACCTTTAATGGTTTTCAAGTATTTTAATTATTACTTTCTGCATAAAAATTTTCTTAATTTTCCCACTCTACATTTGATTTGTATTCATCAACATTATAAGAAAAATCTGTGAAACCTTTAAGGGATGGAATAAATTTATTTTCACAGACATTGGAAAGTTTTCTTGTTCTTCTTTTTCGGGCAACATGAATGCAGATTAAATTCAGTTTTTTTTTTTAAAGAAAAAACTCATTGAAAATAAATTAGTTCTATAGTTGACTTGTGAGTGAATTATGTTTAAAACTATACTAAAATTGTTGCAATAAGAAAGTAACTGTACCATTCTCAGGAGAAAAAAAAAAGAAAATCAACAAATTTGCATTGGAACTGAAACTAATCAGATATAATTTTCCTGTATTCAATTTTCAGAAAATATATAAAAAATAAAAGTCTGCATTTTTTAACGATATTTTAGTAATTCAATAACTTGCATTAATGTAATAGAAAAAGTGATTAAAGGAGCAAAATTTGTTTAAAAAGTAGCATTATTAAGAAATGAAAGAGGTGTAATAGAGAATTTTCTTGCATGAAAATGATAAATTACAATACTTAAAAAGTGTACATAATTTTAAATTTCATTATTCTAATTTCTAGTGCATAAAAAATTTTTATATTTTGCGTTATTCGATAAATTAACAAAAATAATTCATATCATATGCTCAGTTGCTTAACAAAATATCTCACCAGATCTGACTGATATCCTTTGTGCTATTATTCTACCACCTATAACAGCAAGAGAAGTGCATATGCCATGTCCAATAATGGCTCCTAATGTTACTCCAATGGCATCCTAAAAGTTTAAAAGATAAATATTAATCACTGTGCTACAACAACAAAAAATCAACACCTAGATTGTTACATATTGTTACATATATATTAAACAGGATATTTAATAAAAATAAGAAAATTTATATTTAAAGCATGATTTATGAATTTTTTAATCTACTTTTTACCTTTCATAATTCAAGGACTGAATGATTTTTAAAGTTTTAAAAAGTGAAATAAAGAAATTGCAATGCTTACAATTCTTTTATTAAATGTTATTTTCAAAAAAAGAAATGATTTCACACAGAATAAAAATTAAAAAAAATTAAAAATTAGGAAATTAAGTGAATAAATTGTGATTTAATCTTCTTGTATGATGTAATAGTAAATGTAGTGAATTAACAACATGGTTTGCTTCATTTAGGGTAATGACTATGAATAATTTGTTTATTAATTATTATTTTCAAAATAAAAAAAGAAAAGTATTTTATATTTTCCACTACAGGAATCTAAATGAACATGAAGAATACTTTCATTAATTAAAAAATTGGAAAACGATGAGAATAACTTGCAATTAATGAATAATATAATATTGAAATTAGTGAATTAGTAGCATAAATCAATTCAATTTGTATATCTATAAAGCAACAATGAGTAACATTCAAATACATTATTCCAAGTTCCTGTGAATATTCCTCAAACCATTAAAATGAAAAAGCGACAGTCAAATTCTGATTTAAAAGCTATGTAGATAAGCATTTTGATATAACAGGATATGAAGACTGAACAGTTTCAATAAATTCAGCTAAGCATATTGTCAACAATTAAGAATGAAAGAGTTTATCAAACCAACTAATAAATATATGGCTCACAAGTAACCAGCAGTTCCCAACACTATTAATAGTGTCAAAAAGTTAAAATAAACAACACAATCATAGTTTGTGAGTTAAATAAAATGAAAAAACTAATTTTAATAGACAATTTTATAGATAATGACTATACAGAATTTTTCAATCCTTAAAAATATGAAATAACAGCTTTAAAGTTATGTACTCATAATTAACAAAAAACATATATATTATCAATTTGAAACACTTCAAATCTAATAAGAAAGACAAAAATATCTCTTAGAAATTGAACTTCCAATAAGTTTAAATTTTTGACTTTTTTTTTAATCCTCCAAATGCAGTTTTTTTAATTTTCACTTAAGCATTTTAAGAAATAAATACTTCTTCCATACAAACTCTAACCACAAATAATCACAATTTTCACAAGCGATTAAATTTCAAAGTGGTAAAACCACGCAATTGGTTGAAAATGACATCACTACATGTGGGGAGATAATCTGTATTGGTAGGCATTTGCTTGACTTTGGAGACAGAGTTCATATTCACATTTAACAAGTTAGTTTTTAATTTACTTTTTATATTTATTTAATAGATTTATTATTAATTTTTTTACAGTCTTGAGATATAAAACTGCATCAGTTTTTAATTGTGTTTATTGGCCTAGTAACAACTTAGTTAAAAACTTAACTAAAAGAAATGGCTATTCAAGAGAACAATACTGCAGTTTAATGAATTTTAAAAAAACACTGATGGTAAGAAAAATATTAATAATACTACTGGAGTTAAATTCTTATAAATCAGGATAAGTAATTAACACAAATACTGTCATGGTAGACAGTATTTTTCTTTGTTTATGTTAAAAAATACATACTACTAAATATTCATTTAAATAATTAAACTTGTTCCTAGTAATAAAAAGACCATTTACATTTTGTACAATTTCATTATACAGTGGAGCATCGTTTATACGACGTCGAAGGGACCACCGAAAAACGTCGTATAAACGATAACGTCGTATAATCGATTTTTACTTCTAAAACTGAAACTAACTCTGTTGTCAATTAATTTTAATGTTTAACGTGTTAATTTACATAAATTTCTAAATTAGACAAAGCAAAACAAACAAATAGCCAAAGGAGAAAAATTGCAGTGAGCCATTTGAATGTATGTTAACTTTAATTATATTTTCTTGCTATTATTCTCTACAATGCTTTGAATAGCGAGTTGAAGTTACTGCTTTCTATGATGCAATTTTAAATTTCTAATCACGGCCAAATCTAATGGCTGAAGCGCACTTGTGCAATTTGCAGGAAAAAAGAGAGCTTTTACATTTTCCAAAATAATTAGTATCGATGGGTGCGCTGGACATTGGTCGATGAATAGCAAAATTTTTCGTTTTT
>NC_092204.1:65254694-65317338 GCF_043381705.1 Parasteatoda tepidariorum | reverse complement strand
GCTGAATTTTTGAATGAAAATCGGAACTCTACAGACAAAGTGAAAGAAGTAGGTGATCAAGTTCAAGATAGTGGACCTTCTCATATAAAAGCATGCAATCCATTAGATTTCGCAATGAATTGGCTAGAACGTCAAAATGATGTTGATCCAGTTCAGTTGATTTATTTAAAAAGAATAAGGGATAAATGGCTGCTAAAAAAAACGCGTCTTCTTTGAAACGAGATCTTTGCTGGATTTCTTTTGAAAATGGAAAATAATGAAAAATGTTTTAAAATCAGTAATTAACAAAAAAATTATAAAAAACTGAAATATGATAAAAATAATTGAAAATGAAAAAAAACATTTAATTAAAAATATTTAAAAATTGAAAAAGGAAAAAAAATTTAAACACGCCAGAGCTATTCTAGATAGTACTGCCAGTCCTAAGCCTACAAAAGGTGCGAAGGGAAGTTAATGCATAAATAAGAATCATTTACACTAGATTTTAAACAACTTTCCAATTATCCGAACTTTTAATTATCCGAACCATGTTCGGTCCCGAGCAGTTCGGATAATCGGCGCTCTACTGTATTAATTTTCAGCCAATTAAATAAAAAAATTTAAAAAATATAAAAACTTAAAATTCAAATCAATTTGGGGTGCTTATTGGACTGATGGACCCATCTATGATAAGATAAAGGTCGCCAGGCCAACCTTTCTCGACCTGAAAAAAATTATACTGACTAACCACACACATGGTGTCGAAATTCAAAAATCAAGAAGAAAAAAATTATAGCGTCATTCAACATTTGCGGGTAGGTTCTCGTTCTGTGACGTCATTCATCCTCAGCCATTTACCCCTTATTAGGGAATTGTCGCTTGCATGAAGTGATTTCTAGATCTAAAATGGGAAATTCGGTAAAACATGACCCAGCCACCAGCCAATATTATGAAACATACAATCTTTCTGTGAAAATTAAATAAAAATTAGATTAATTTAAAGATTTCTCTCCCTTTATCTAAACTCCTTTAAAGGTTGAGTTAAGTCAAAAGAAACGAAACATCTTAAGAAGCAGAGTTTTAAATTTTTTTGTTAACTGATGTCAAAAATTAAATAAATGTGCATTAATAAATATCCATTCAATGAAATCAGCACTTTTTTCAGAAATAAAATCATTCTAAGAAAAAGGATTACTTTTCATTTATAATTTACATATATGCATAAAATTATGTATACAATAAAATCATACACCAAATTTTAATTTTATACATAAATATATATATATACACACACATACATATGAAGTTTCAGTAGCTCCTAAAAAATAAGGTTTTTAAAATTGATTAGCCAATTAAATCATAAATCATTAAAATAGTTAACTTACTAGAAAATTCTGCTTGCGCTATATCAAAAATAAATTACAACACCATTTAGTAACTAACATTTTAAATTAAGGATCTTCTTCAGACAAAAATGGGATTTTAACTTATGGAGAATTATATAAGCGTAATTTGTTCATTGATAAAGTAACTAATAATTATTTTTGAATATTTTCTATTTAATTTTATTCATTGAAATGCAGTCTGTGAAACTTGGTTACTAAATTTTAAAAAAGTTATTTAAAAGTTTTAATTTAAAAAATATTTACAACCTTAAAATTAAAAATTTGATAACAAGATCCAGCAGAATGCATATATAAATGAATAAAACTAAACAAAAAATATTAATTACTGAATAACTAAAGATATTAGGCTCAAGTAGTTCTCTGTAATTAATATGAAGGAAGTAAAATCCCTTTTCCGTTTGAAGGGAACTCTTAACTCTAAAAACAGTGCAAACAGACACTAAAACATAAATTTGCTAATAAAATTTATGGAAAACAACTCTCCCCAAATCCCTAATGAGTAAGGTTTGAAAATCTTGTTAACAATACTTGGCTTTTATTGAAAAGCTGCAAATTTATAGTAAGAATAGTAAAAAAAAGAAAGAAAGAAAAAATACTTTTACCAACTTGAACATAAAACTACTATTAAAAAATTAGCTAAGTAATTTAATGAGCTGGCACACGTAATCACAACACATAAAATTTTATTTACTTGAAGTAACATCATTTGTTAATAATTTATTTTAGCAAGCTTCTTAACCCTTTAACTGATTTGCTCCTTGTGCATGTTTATACAAAAATTCCCCAATCAAGCACAATATCCTCATTGAATAACATATAGAAAATTGGTTTTCTATTCAAAAAAGCAACCAGTTTGTTTTTAGCAAGTTAGTCTATCTTCATGTTTCACATTTATTACTTCATAGTATTATTGTATGGTTTTATTTTATTTTTTCGCAACTTGATGACTGCTGCAGAAATCAAACTTTACAAGTTTTTATATCATTTTTCTACACAAGCAAAATAACTGTCTCTTTTTCATTTACAAGTAATTGATAGTCCTAATTAGCATTCTACATTTAATATGTTTACAATTAATTTTTTTGTAATAGTAATGCAACAAAAACTTTTATTTTAACTATTTCTCTTTTTTTTTCAGCCCACGGAAATCTAATCACTATAAATAAATACCTTCTCTTTTTACCCTTTGACTGATTTTCTACTTAAATTAAATTGTACAAAGATTTCCTTTTTTAGTTCGATATCTAATTAAATAGCATGTGGGAATCTTATTATGGGACATCTAGTTAAATAGCTTGTTCGATTAAATAGCATGTGGGAAAACTGTTTTTTTGAAGAAGACAGCAAATTGTACTCTTAATTGAGTTAGGTATAGCATTAAATTGTTGCCATTTATAAAGTATACTATGCTAACAATATAATTTAATAAGCTAAAAACAATTTTTCTCAGGTTAGCTTATATTCCAACGTTTTTTTCACTACATTTTAATGCAAGAATTATTTTGGTGCATTTTTAAATATTAGTATTTAATCAGGATACAAAATCCCTGCATTTTTTCCAACAACCCTGTATTTGATCTTTTCAATGATATTGAATATCAAATCAAATTTCAAGTGAACATACTAAACACTAAAAGGATCAAGGATCTAATTCAAACAACAACAAAAAAGTATCAAGTATCAAAAAAAGTTATCTGTAATACCGAGTAAATTTAGACTTTTGCTCAACTAGACATTTAACAAAATATCATAAATAATGAATAGTACATAAACATGTTACCTCCTCAACTTCACGTTTATTTATATCCTTTTGAACATCTTCAAATTCTTCTTTGCCTTCATCAGCTGGCATGGAATAACCTTTAAAATTTAAAACTCATTGGTAAAAGTCATTAAGAAATCTTCCATGTTAAAATGTTTTAACTTCACTACATACCTTCTTTTAACATTTTTAAGCCAAATATTGCAAATAAGGCAGTGGAAATATAATGGGTATAAGTCCTTGGAATAACAGTAGTAGCAAATCCCAAACAAGCTAAAAGATTTCATTAATTGAAATAAGATGTACTTTCAGCAGAAGTTCATATTATTATTAAACAGCATCAAGATATTAAATTCACACAGAAATACAATCCTAAATTTTTATGAAAAAATAAAATTTTACTTAAAAAATAATAATACAAGGATCTATCAATTTTTATGCAAAGAAAAGGTGCATTAATTGATCTAGAAAGAAATTGGTTTATGTAACAGAATGATCAGTTTATAATGCCAACGTCAATTCATTTAAATCAAATAAATAAATAAATGGTATTACCTGATTATACATGGAAAGAAACACAAATGGAAAAAAAAATAGGTTTGAAAAGAAAAGCTAAGGCAGGGATAGTTGGCCAAAAAACAAGAAAATGTCTTGTTGTGAGTACATTAATATTCTTTTTAAAAGCAATAAAAAGGACTTAAAATATATAACTATGTTGTTGTTTTTTTTGGTGCTAATAATAGAAACTGAAACAAACAAATATTTATTTTAATTAAATCTAGACAAATATAGTTATAAGACGTTTGCATGTATTTTAGTACGTAAACACAAAAGTTTTATTGCTTTGTATTTATTTCATACTTTCATTAATATTTAAGACAATAGCTTTCTGTTGGCTGAAAATTAAAAAATAAAATCTGTTTTCTGTTACGTTATTTTTTTTTTCATATTTTGATTAATATATAAAAAAAAAAAAAAACTGGGCTGACTTAGGAGGTAAATTGCTCTTTTCTCTATAGTATAAAACAGATTTGAATCCTAGTGATAGCTAGTAAATTCAAATACAGCTCCCAAAGTATAGAATGCTCTCCTTTCTATTACACAACACAGCTTTGAATCCTGGTGATAGTTGGTTAATTTAAATACAGCTTCCAAAAGCATTGAATACTTCCTTCTCTGTGTAGATGCTAATGTAGAATATCTCTAAAGGTAGACTGATCACGGTTTAGAATTATCTAGCTGTTGGAATATCAATGGGAGAATTTTGCGGTCTGCCTCACCATGCAACACAGATGCAGATCAGTTCCAACAAAACGTCTACCACAAAGGCAAGTTTGTTAAGTCTGCTCAGAAACCCATATCAAAATGTTTGAGGTAAATTTTAACCTGCATGCAATTGGTTGTGCATCTCTGGCATAAGACAATTAATTAATCAAAAATAACTTTAATTCTGGAGCTAAATACTTTTTATAGATGGATGATTAGGAGACATTTGATACACCGACACCGAATTTTGTGAAGTTTAAACTATAATGGGAGAAGAAAAAGAGTATCAAGAAAGATATATTTTTTTAAAAATGGTATTTTTACTAGGTAATCAAGTTACACATGGTGTAGCATACCTTTTGTAAAAAGAACTTTAAAATTGAATAACTTAGTAAAACATCTCTGCATAAAATTCCAAATAACTCAGAGATGCTTAATAAGATTGTTTTATCATGATAAAGAAACCTGATTAAAAATGTATTGAACAAGTGAAGATTGTTTTACCTTTTAAAAATAAGGTTAAAAGATAGAAGGAAGTTAATGACTTAGTCCAATATTGAGCACAGCTAGTAAGTTATTGAAAAACTGAAAGGATTTAATGAAGAAAAGAAGTTACAGATAATTTTTTGCTATTTTATAATGCAGATGGCCAATAAAGAAATTGTAGTTTTGCGTCTGTGTGAATTTAGAATGCCAAAAACATGGCTTTTTAACATTGTCTTTTTGATTGCATAGTAAGACAACCCCTCAACGCAAAACATTATTCCAGTGGTTGTTAATTAAAAACATTGCTTAAACAAATAGAATTTTTCAATATTTCTTATCAGAACATATTATTTAGCTTTTTATATAAGTATCTTAAAATACCTTTTCTTCCACTAAAAAAAATATTTTTCAAAACTAAAGAAATTCTGTAATGGGTAAGGGTATTATTATTGATGATAATCTTAAATAACCAAGCTGCCATATCTTTATTATTTTTTGCTATTTTAACAGCATTACATACTATTTTTCAGCATTTTAAAAATCCTACTTTATGTTTTTGTTTCTGTGTAAAATAAGTAAAATTTCTTTTTAATATTTTATATTATAAAATAGAGAAAAGATTTATTAAATTTGGTTCCAATGGTAATTTTTACTACATAAGATTTATTACAAACTTAAAGAAGCTACTATACAAAACACAAAAAAAAGAAAAACAAAAAAAGAAGGAAGTGATGTTAACAAAAAAAATGACACTATAAAGAATCAGGCTCTTGGTAAAAATTTCATCCAACTCGCAATAAAAATTCTTTTGCATTATTATCAAATTTTAAAACAGAAATAATATGCTATTCAATTCAGAAATTTCACAAAAAAGAAATATAAGGTCAACAACTAATGTCAGATAATATTTTAAGGCACAAACCTGATAAAATAGTCATTATAGCTAAAGCTGATATAGCGCCCATGAACACTGTAATACGAGAATGTCTCATAGCCATAACTGCAGCAATAAAGAAAGTTTTGTCGCCTAACTCTGAAACTATAATAACAGATATCGCAGCAACAAAGCCATGAACAAAACCTAAACTATGAATGTCTTTAATCTTGTGAAAAAAGTCACCCGGCTTTTTGAAGTCTCCACCAACCTAGATAAAATTACAAACTTCATATTATAAAAATGTAATTAAACCACATCAAAATTTTAGTAAAAAAGTAATATGGTATATAATTGTTTTTTATATATACAGGGTGTTTATAAAGTCCCGGACCCATTTTGATGTTTAATAACTCATAAAATAATAAAGATAGATTAAAATTAATAACATAAATGGTTAGATAGACTCAAAAAGTTTCATGACCCTTGTCAATGAACTTCCACATGTGCCCCCTTCGTCGCACGGAGAATATCAAGTCGATAGTCAATTTCACGCCAGGTAGCAGCAAGCATATCAGCATCCACAGAAGCTATTGCGGTTGTAATTCTGGCTTTTAGGTCATCAATGTTAGACATGATCCTCCTGTAAACATTGTCCTTTATAAATCCCCAAAGAAAAAAGTCCAGCGGCGTTATATCAGGTGATCTGGGTGGCCAAGGAATTGGACCTCCTCGCCCAATCCATCTTCCTGGAAAATGGTCATTCAAAGAACTACAAACGATGATACCCCAGTGAGGTGGTGAACCATCTTGTTGCAAAAAGACATGTGGCTGAAGCTCTTCTAGTTGCGGAAATACGAAGCTTTTCAACACGTCTAAGTATATAGCGGATGAGACCGTCTTTTCTGTAAAAAAGAAAGGCACAATGACGCGGTTGTGCATCAATTCACATTACACATTAATCTTTGGGGAATCCCTTTGTGACTCACGGTATTCAAGGGGGTTTTCAGATCCCCATATGCTCACATTATGGAGATTAACAATGCCAGAAACATGAAAGGATGCTTCGTCAGAGAATATTATGCGCTTCAGAAAATCAGCATCATCTTCTATCCTTCCTACTATAACTGTTGCAAACGCCATCCTCCTAGGCCTATCATCCGGTTCAAAACCTTGAACAATTTGAACTTTGTATGCATGCACTCTTAATTGTTTCTTAATAACCTTGTACACCAGGGGTGTCAAACTCGTGGGCCGCATGCGGCCCGAGATGAACATTTTTGTGGCCCAGTAATATATCTGACGCAAAGTAAAAATAAATTAGAAAGGAAACTAGCATATGAAATTATAATATACTTTATTAATAAACTATACAGATCATTTTAAATTGTACGCGCGAAAATGTAAAATTCTAATTGGCTTGCGGCACCTGCCATTCCAGGGATATTGCATCGTATCAAAAACACGCAGAAAAAATTTCAAATCTTAGAACGGAATTTGAAACAAGGTTTAAAGATTTTAATTCATCGGAAAACAAATTTTGTTTGTTTTCGTCGATTTTCTCAATAAATATAGACTCAAATTTGAAGGCAAAATTCATTGAAGTGGTTATGCCTGAATTTTACAAATATTTACCGGCAAGGTTTGAAAATACTGGAAAATTCGCATATGAAATTATTTCCATGTTTGGAAGCACTTATCAGTGCAAGCAATTATTTTCTGTTATGAATGGAAATAAATCTCCTGTCCGAAACCGTATTAATAACGCTCATGTTGGGTCATTTTCGCTCATGTTGGGCCAAAAAAATTTCTCCTGAAATAGGAAAAATAGCAGCAGAGAAGAGATGTCAAGCATCAAACAATAATTTAACTTTATATATGTTACAACACAGCTTTGAATCCTGGTGATAGTTGGTTAATTTAAANATTTTTTTTTTTTTTTTTTTTGCGGCCCACCTAAAGTTAAGCATTGTTTATTTGGCCCAAGTCAGCTTTTGAGTTTGACACCCCTGTTGTACACCATCGAAATTGGCACATCCAATTCTCTTGCCGCTGATCTCACAGATCTTCTAGGATTGTCTAAAAATGTCTGTCTAACACACTCAACGTCAAAATCACTTGTGCAGGGACGTCCAGAATGTTTCGTATCTGCGATACTTCCAGTTCCTAGAAAATTCTGTTTCCACCTCAAGATACTGCTTTTGGATGAAGGATCTTTTTGGTAAATTCTTCTACAATTTCTCTGTGCTTACACTATCGATTTCGTTTCTATGAACCACCATAAAATATGTGCTTTCTCTTGTGGTGTATGCATTCTCCTTAATATCCGCTCGAATAAAACATCGCATAGAAAAATACTACATAGAACAAACACATCAAAAGTAAACATAACATTGCAACAGTTGCCAAAAACGAAAGAGAGAAAAATGCAATTAATAAGCAGACGATATTTAGAAAAATACAGATATTTAAACAGGAAAATGAAATTATCTGAAATTAACCACACGCGCAGACGATATTTACAAAAGTAAAGGTATTCAAACCTGAAAAGGAAAATATATGATTTATTCCATCAATAAATGCCATAAGTTTGTTTATATCTTCATTATTTTATGAGTTATTAAACATCAAAATGGGTTTGGGAATTTATAAATACCCTGTATAATAATATTTTTTATTAAACTCAAATACACTTTAATTATAATTCACAATAAAAAAAAAATTGTGTTTTTAGATAAAATTATTTAGACCTCTTTACTTAACATTTATCTCACACACTTTTAAGTTAAAAGGTTAATTTTTTTTTTTTTTTTAAATTCATTCAAACATAAATATATTTATGCTGCTAAAAATATTTTCAAGAATGTATGATGTTTTGCAAATATAATAACTAACTAAACTTAAAATGAATCAGAAAGCATTAATGTAGCTATTTTATTCCATTTTTAGTAAAAACTATTTTAACCCCTTAACTTAACAATTATCTTGGGCTTTTAAGGGGTTAATTTATTTGAAAAAAATAATTAATTCAGAAATAAATATATTTATGCCACTGAAAATATTTTCAAGAATGTATGATATTTTGAAATATAATAACAAATTGAACATAAAATTAACTATAATGCTATATAAAATTAACTACTTAGCTATTTTATTCTGTTTTTAAATAAAATTATTTTAATTATTTGAAAAAAGAAATTTACTCAGAAAGAAATATAAGTTAATAAAAATTTTCAAGAAAGTAAGATGTTTTGAAAACATAACAAAATAAAAAATTGAACTTAAAACATTAACTATAAAGTATTAGTTTATTGTAATGGGAATAAAATTTTTCACAAAATTAATTTTTAAAAAAAAGAAAAAAATTTTCAAGAAAAATATTTTTAATTTTTGCTTAAAGATGTCCAATAGAAATAGGTCCAAGATTACAAAAGAAAATGATTGCATAATTTTTATCAATTTGTGTTCAATAATGATTACATATTTTTTTTTATCAACAATGGTGTATCAACTCGTTAAAATGATACAAAAAAAAGTGAGAAAAATATTTAACTCTCTAAGTGGTGCTGAAAGAAAATGGTCTAAACATTTATGGACTTAATATTATCTTTTACCCAGTATCATAAATAACAAATCAGAATAAACAATTAGAAAAGAAAGTATATCATAAAAAAATAACTATCAGTCCCACATTTAATGTATCGTCATTGACCTTAAAAGCATAAGTAAATCAGGTCAGTTATGAAGTTCATCTTTCTTTCTAAGTTTGACGGCCACTTGATATCTGATTCAATTGATGTCTGGATATAAATAAAACACTTTCTTGATTAAAAAGAAAAAAACTGCAGAACAAAAATAGCTACAATATTTATTAAAATTTTTAAAAAATTGTCAAATTTAACATAACCATATGTAGCAGATATTATTTCTTTTATTTTTATTTGCTTTTATCTTGAATTAAAAATAAATCAGAACTATTTTAACAAACTTTTTAATGGTTGAGAAAGAAAAGTGTTACTCAATCCAAGACAAGCTAAAGCACATATAATGTTATTAAAGTAAAAGTAATTTATCATAAATATCTTAAAACATTTCTAATGCTTAATTTTGTAAATAAAACAAATTTTAATAATTTTTTTTTAATTTCTGATGTAAATAAAAGAATATAATAAAAATATTTTTCTATCATTACATAATCTAAACTAGAGAATATACTGGCACCTGGATCAACATTAAATCCTACAAAAACAATCTGGATTGATATTCTCAGCATTAAAGTTATATATCAAGTTTTGTAGATAAGGTTGTATACATATAAAGGCAAATAAAAAATTAGAATGGATTCAAAGAAAGGGCAGATTTTGATCATGTTTAATAAAATCCATTTGAGCCTAGATTTTATTAAATTTATGGATTGATCAAAAAGGCTGATTTTTAAAGCTATTACTTCATATTTAAATATTTACTAAAATTAAAATTAGTTAATTTCAATTAATTTCTTAATTAAATATTTTATTGCATAATTTCATTTCATTTTAATTAAATCTTATTGAATTGAAATTTTATATTGTTTTACAGCAAATACATAATTATCAGAGTTCACCCTAGGAATAAAAAAAGGCAGAGTGCTTCCTCACAGAAAAGGACACTTTAAGCTTTAAAAGGGCATTCACCGGCATTAAAATTTATCAAAATGTGTATTGTATGTATAATAATATTTGAATTAGATCCTTAATTTTTAAACTACCCTCTTATACTATTTTATGTGCATATTTCACAAAGTAATTCTGATTCAGTAGCAAAATAACAGAAAAACTTGAAACTTCAGAAAAATAATTAAAGGCATGCTAAAAGACAATATCTGTGCATAAATTTTCTTCAAAAAAAAGCAAACTTTAAAAAAAAAGATAAATTGATAAATTAATCTTTTGATTGATTAAATTGATTTTAAACTGAAAATTTAGAGAAAATAAATACTTAAAGGAGCATTTTTAAATAAAAGGGATTTATTAAAAAAAATAATGGTAAAATATAAAATCACTAAAAAAAAACTCACTATACTCCCAAATAAAAGCAACAACATGCAAATTTTAACTATATAACTAAACAGCATGAAAAAAATTTCACCAAAATTAAGGAAATCGAAAATTAAAGTTAAATAATTACCAGAAACTAAATAAATCAGAAGTGGACTTTTCATTAAAACAGATGGTAAAGAAAACAACCTCTTCCTGAATAGATAAAATAAAAGGCAAGGATTTTAAGGGATGGCAGCTTATTTTTACAAAAGAGCAAAGAGGAGACATTTATACAAAGGGCAGATAGGATGGGCCTCCCTTCTAAAAACACTGTAATTACTATATATAATTTTAACTAAAATTTTTAATGCCATGAAAAACAGTACATTAAATTTAATATTATTATTACTACTTAATAAAAACTGATGGGTACTTTTTTGATAAATATATTTATTGTAATAAATCAGCTATGGTCTAAAACAAACTGTATGCATGTTAAAATAAAAACTGCACTAATTTTCATGCGAAATAATTTTAAATTTTAATGTCATGTCAGCAATTAATATTTTATTACTTAATTTTGTCAATTTTTTATTTTAATTTTGATTTTAAAATAAATTTTGTATTTTTTTATAGTAATATTATATTATTTTACAGCTACAGCAAACATAAATATTAAAAATAATATTAATGCTGCAAAAAAACAGTATATTAATTTTTACATTGTATTTGCTATTTAATCAAAAGTTATAAATTATTTTTCATAATTATTGTAATAATGTAGCTTCAAACATCGTCAAAAGTACAATAACATACATTAAAATAAGAACTGTACTAATTTCTTGCTGAACAATTTAAAATATTAGTTCGAAAGTCAGCAAACCAAAGTTGGCAATTTATCAGTATACATGAATCAGTTTTAAATAGTTTTCACAAAAAATAAAACCATATCAATATTGCTTTCAGGATTTAAGGACAAACATTAATTTTCCAATTAGAAAGTGTCTTGAAATATAATTAGAAAATATACAATTAGAAAATGTCTTGAAAAAAATTATTAAACAGCCTTACATAATTCATTACTAGAAATAAATACAGCTTCTTCTATATGCAAGTAAAAGATACAAAGTATTTTAAAATAATCTAAATGTATTTTTATGTTTCAAATATACTTATATATTTGATGATGATTTATAGGATGTTGGTATAATATCAAAAAACTAAACTTACAAGCAAACTGTTTTAAAGTTATTAATTCATAATAATTAAAACTTTTATTGGAAGAAGAAAACTTTAAGGAATCAAAATTTTTCTTTAAAATAAATACTATTAATTTCAAATTCTTTTAAATATAATTATAAGAAAGAAATAAGAGAAAATTTTTCTCACTTTAAATAACCACTTGAAACTAGTACGAGGATTTTAATATAAAAATCCTCAATTTTCCAATTATTTATTATTTTCCAATTATTTATTATACTATTCAATTATTCCAATTTATAATTATTAGAAAAATCTTATTAATAAATCTCACTTTTAAGTTATTTGTTCTGTTTTGGCAAGAGCATAAAAGTTTCCTAAATAAAAGTGGTACTCTAAATTTCATTTTTAAAAATTGTCTCTTTAATATTTGTAAAAAAAATTACCAGCATTTCTTTAAAGAACAAAAAAAAATTAAAAGAGAATATGATCAATAAAATGATCATCACCTTTACTTTAAAACACTGGCAATAAGAAAATTAAATAAATTTCTTTATATAGCATTTGTCCTAGGGTTAAACATTTATAACACAGTTAAATAAAATTGTCTAAATGCCAAAGTAGTTTCTATGCAAGCCAAACAAGAAAATGCTATAAAATTCCTAATAAACAACAAAAAATAAAGAAAAGGAGCTTTTCGCATGTTTGAAAGAATTTTTTATATCTTACATCTTCATAATTCCCCGGAAACTCAACATTTCTATTGACACTAACAACAGGCTCAGAAGGGGCGATTTCTTCAGAATTAACAAAAACTGAAAAATTGATAACTATTATTGTCAGTAATAAAAAAGTCCAAGAGCTAGAAGACCGCATTAAAGCCATCAAGTTCGTAATATATTTCAAACACATTTATGACACGTAAAATACTGCTTCAATATATTAAAGGATGAATTGTACAAAATGTTTGTCAATTCTTCAGATCAGAGTTAAAAAATCGACACAATCAAACTAAGAAGTCAATCAGTTCCAGAAAGCAGTGATGATAAATTCAAAAGAAACACGCCAGGCTAATGGAACTTCTAATTAAATAATGCTACAAGAAATGACATAAATTTAAATTAACCATCCCAAGTGATAGTCACCAAGTAGCCACAGTATCAGTAATGTAAACAATATAATACCGACACAGCGCGGTTTACAGAGAATTTTCTTCAGCTTATGATCGTCGTTCATAAAGCTCATTTTTCTCGCAAAAGTAAAATTTTTATGTTGCGTTTCGTGTGCATAAAGCATATGCATCGATGAGTAGACAATAATTGGTTCTATTAAAATCGAAATGGTTCCAAGAAAAACTCGTGATTACTGGAAGATAGGGATGTACCCAGCTCACCTAGCCAGATTTTCATAGCCTAGTTATTATCCAAACTCGGCCGAAAATTTTACAACCTGATACCGGATACCCGAACCTAGTTTCTAGTCTCAAGACCAGATAACTGGTTCTCAAACCCGGACAGTTTTAGCCGGTATCCAATGTCAGATAACTCACATTTGTGTTCGTCACTATCATATTCAAATTTATAGTAACCTTAAAATTATTCATAAAAATAATTGCATTTTTTGAAATCCTTTCATTCCAACGAAGCGATCGCAACGCTCGAATACGCCATCTGGGGAGAAGACCGGTTCCATGCTTTTGGACCCTCCACCTTCCCTCTCCTCCTCTTTTCAGTTGTATAGGAGTGTACTACGATACTTTTCCTTTTCTTAGCATTTTTCGTATTTAATTGTTAAGAATATTTTTTAAATTTCCATTACATTTTCTTTTCGGACTATGTTTAATGTAGTTTTCAGTTCCATATAGTTTCCTAACTTAAAAGATTTTAATCTATTTGAAAATTAAGACAGAAACTAACGTACCGCCAAGGACTCTCCACACGCTAATGGTGAAAGCATGTAAAGTGTTACCATAGGTAGAGAGTTCTGCTTTACCCCGCCTGCAGCCCATTTCAGTCGCCAATAGTAATTAATCTGTAATAGCTGGTTTAGGAATGACATATTTTACTCTTTTGCAAAATGATTCAAGAAATCATTAAGGTAATTTCGTTTATGATTAACAGATGATTAAAAAATTCAACCCTGATAGTCAAAGCATTTTTCATTTAATATACTTTCATTTATTGAAATAATTTTAAAATATGCTACGTTTAACAGAAACTAATTTCAGTAAAGCAAATGAAAAAGTAATTAGTATGAAGTTCTCTGTAAGCAGATGTCTCCACTTTATATCAAAGTTTCACGATAATCATTTCTACACTGAGGAAAAAAGTATGGTCAACAATATGGTATCTGAATATGGCACAGTGTTTCTGACTCTATGGGAGCACCAGAATGCTCGGTGAATTATTGCAGAAAGTTTTTACTGAAGCTGTGGCGTAACTACCACTATAAAATATTAATACCAATTCACTAGTATATAAGACATGTTAACTTGATTCTATCAAGAGATACCTTTTGATAGATGAAGGTTGACATAGTCTAAGATTAAATCCCTTCAAAGCCTTTTGGTAATGGTTTTGGAAAAATTAACAAAAAGTATGGTTTCAAAATCTGTGATAAAATTTGATAGACGTGGTAAAATTTGAAAATTCTATCATGATACATTTGAGCCTGGTTATTAACTAAAATTATGTTTTGTTTTTTTATTCTTCTCTTTTACCAGAAATGTCATGACTATGCAATAAAGTAATTCTACCAAAATGATTTTCACTGTATTTATCAAAACACTCCTCCCAAAATGTTCTTTTGAAACTCCTTTTAAAATTTAGTTTGCAAAAATCTAAAAATAAAAAAGTATTTTTATGTATATAAGTGAGGCAATAAATTTCCTTGTAAATTATTTGTTCTACATAAAAATTTTCGATTTTTATATTGTTTTGTACAAATGCTATAATACTCGGCCGGGTAGCCGGAAACAGTAAAGTAAGAAATTGAATTTTCAAAGGCTACCTGTTACTCTGACCATGCAAAATTTCAGGACCAATACTTCTCTTAATGAAAAGATTCTTGAAAAGTGTTTTATGTGTGAAATTGAAGAATTCTACGGAGTAAAAGACAAAAGTCTAATGTGGAGAGTTTCATGTCGCGCAATATATATATAAATAATGTAAACATTTCATAAATAATTTAATCATTTAATCGAGGAATGATAAAATTATCGAACATCAGAAAAAATTTTGCTCCTTATGTTGGATGAACCGACCGGTTGGCCGAGTGGTTAGCGTGTCTGACTGTGGAGCCGATAGCTGCGGGTTCGAATCCTGCTCAGGGCATGGATGTTTCTCTCTCTCTCTCTGTGTGTGTTCTATGTGCTCTCTTCTGTGTGATTGTGTGAGTGTAACCTGCTCTATAAACGGGTTTGTGGTTTTTAAGACGTGGGCGACGCTGCTCCACCGCCATGGCTTAGCCATAGGTGCCCACTCAGTAACGATAAGAGAGTAGCAATTCTGGTATTTCTGAGGCCAATGGGAAATAAACCCAAGTGCCCACCATTAAAAAAAATGTTGGAAGTATGTTGTTTGCCTATCTATATTTTCCATAACTTATTTTTAAACTATTTACAATTTCCGAATTTTTGAAAAGTCATTTTTAAAATGCATTTTTTACTTCTTTTCAGGTCTTTGTATTATGCAATTGTCTAATGGTTATAACTTTGATTTATTATAAGGGTTTTCGAACAGTCCCGCTGTGCACTGATCGTAAAGACTCGATTCCCAGTAGAATACCGATATAAAGCATCACTGGCTCCAGTCAGTAGGCAGGTGGGTGATCATTTTGATCCATCTGCGTAGCAACCAAGTCCTCGTTAAACTGTTATATCACAAGAAACTCGACTTCACGCGCAAGTCGTCCGCCTGCCAAATAGGGGGAGCCATCCTTCAATAGAGGACCAAAATTGTGATGGCATGTCTTCGGATTATCATCAGGGATGTTTCACAGATTGTCATCGCAGCTCTAATGTGAAGTAAATATACCTACCTACCTTTTTTAACCCTGTTTTTCAAAAGGCAGCTATAAAACTGCTTGTGATATAATAAATATTTTTCTTCCTTCCTCTAACATTTTTGAAATTCACCACTCATGGATTATAAAAATATTCATTTAGAAGTTGATGGTGGAATAAAAAAAGCTGATGTTGTGACAAAATATGGAATATTCCCATCCACTCTATCTACTTTTTAAAAAAAAAATCTAACGAAGTTGGAACAGCATATGCAATCAGCATTGATAGGATCACATAAAGACTTTCAAACTTTCAAGATGTGCTTAATTCAAATGTTTCAAATTTTCCAGAAGTTTTCGGATGTACGGACATTCGAGTCTCTGGACTGCTCATTCGTGGGAAGGCTTTAGAATTAACAAAAAACTTCTGAAAACGAAAATTTTCAAGCAAGTATTGGTTAGCTAAATCGATTCGAAGAACATGATGGTATTTTTTCAAAGCAAATTTGTAGCCGAGAGAAATTAATTCAGAAAGCACCTAAGCCAAAAATTCAGAAAATGCATTAAATTGTTTTGTTTTGCTGCAATATATCAGATATAAGAAAAAAAACTATGTTTATCCGCAAATCTGCCAACCTAGAAGCCTAAAAAATGTAAACTCATTATGCGCAGGATGTGGATAATGACAGGGATTTTTAAAGAGTGGTTAATTAAGTTTGATGAAGACAAAGACATGAAACGTAAGAAAAGAAAAATTCTGCTTCTTTTTAACAACTGCTCACCCCATTATGAGTCACCAAAATTAGAAAATTAAGGGAGAATGCTTTTCTCCTAATTGCAGGCCTATTTTATAACCACTTGACCAACGTATAATAAAGCAGTCAAGGGAAAAATCGTGTTCTCAACTTCTACGGTGTATGTTTCTTTATAACCATCGTTGAACAGCCGACCCAATTTTTGGGTTTACGACTACTAATGTTCAACTCGGTAGCCTTGTAATTTGGAGCACTTAGATCAAGTATTGAGAGAGATTGCTTTGGTGGAGGACTTTTTGATGGAAATAACCCGCATTTTAGTTACATGGTGAGGAAAACAACGAAAACTTCACACGGTCAGCCTGAAGGCAAGGGGAATCTAATCCATGATCCGTCTACCACTGAGGACATTTTACGTCATCACTGTAGTCGGTGCGAGCTGGGTGCGGAATTCGTATAAACCTGCCATCGCTGAAATTCGAACCCGGTTCGCCTTATTGGAAGGCGAGTGCTTTATCTCCTGAGCCACACGGCAGTACGGCGTATGTTTGTGAAAATTGAAAAACAAGGAAGCAATTTTAAAACCTGATTCAAAGCAAGCTATGGATATGATCGCTGGAGAGACACTAGCCAAAAAGTCATTTGTGATGGGTGAAAGAAAGCAAATTTAACCTTGGCTTTAGACAAAGAAGCTGTCGATGAAGAATTAAATGATGTTCTCATTGGTTTGCAACCATTATGAGAACATATTACAAAGGAAAAATCTATGCCAAATGAAATCAGTCTTGACTATTTTCTTACTGCAAACGATGATGCTAGTATGCGTGATACTGATATGATTGACCATGATATTGCTGGTATGATACAAATTAATTAAAAAAAAGCTATACATGTTATTTACTTACTCTTTATTTTTTACACACTATAAATTGGAATGCAATTTCGGCTAACCTTGTGAATTCCCTAACAAGTTTTAACCCTAGGGCTACCTTATATTTGAAACTAATGTTGTAATTATTATTATTTTCAATAAATATGTTTAAATTTTTCAATTTTCGCATTTTTTTATGACTCTGATCACTACATCGATTAACATTTAAAAAATTGTTCACATTTTTCGTGCAAGTAGGGGATAGGTAATGCTAGAAAGATAAATCCTTACAGTGGTATTAAGGACAAGAACAAAAAAATTCATATCTCTTTAATTTCCACAAATTCTAAGTTTAATATTAAACTTTCAAATAATGTGATGAATACAATACAGTTTAGTTGTTTCTTTCTCATGTGTACAAATGAGAGAGAGAGAGAGAATTAATTTCAAGTCGAAATTTTCAAGAGAAATAAAAGGGAAATTTAAAAAAATATTGTCATGTAACTATAATAATTAACTAATGTTTTTTCAAATTTAAAGTTTCGACATGTAAGTAATCATACAAGTTAATCGTTACAAGCATCATTTAACGAAGAATGCTTCAATTGAGAAATTCATTTTGAATGTTTTATAATTTCTGCTATATATCCGATTTTATACAGTTCATTTGAATGTTTGGTATTTTTAAAATTTTTAGGCTATCGATTTTTAGAAAAAAAAATAGTTATTTCTTTATTTTTAAATGTAAATACAAATGAAGAAATCATATACCATAATTAGTAATGGTATCAGAAGTATAAAAAAATGAATAAGCGTAAGAATACCAAAATATCTTAATTCGTCTCTTTTCCCAAGGAAAAAAAGATGAGACAGAAGATTATTATGAAAATTGCCATTAATAGTCAAGGCTAACAATCAGACATGCCTTACTGAAGTATGCTCAATACCTTTAATTTGGTTGAGAATAAATGTGAAGTTATTAAGGTTGTTTTTCAAAGGCTCTGACGTATTATGAAATGATGCTTTTTGCGAATAATATGCTATTTTTATAACTGCTGTGAGTTTGCAACTGCTACTCATGACTGTTAGGTGAAGTTTAGCCTATCTAAAGCCAGCGCTGTCAACGATTATTTTGAAAATGGTGCAAAACGTCAACATGGATGAAAAACCACAGTTTCGTGAAAATGAAAAACGTTTGTAGTCTAATTTTTTTTAATATTTAAAAACTTACTCCAATACTGGATTACTTGGGCTTATAAAAATTTGCAAAAACTGAGAATAAGGCAGTGATTTTGAAAATTTTCATCTAGGTGGAAAAATGTCGCCAAATGGGCTATTTTTTAAAAAAAAAAGTTCAGTAACTTTTAAAATATTTAAGTTATTTGTCTGTTCTAAAGTCCAGATAATGTTAACAAAATTATCTATATAGTTTAAAATCATCGCATTGATTCATGTGTAAGGCATTCAAACTATGGCTTTTTTATTTTCCTTGGTTATAGAGCTTCGAAAAACAGCATTAAGTACAACGTTAGTGTTAAGTAGCGTTAGGTTTATTCCAATACCGCACGAAGGAACTTGCTACGTATTACTACCACACACGCTTTTATTTACTTCTTGAATCGTGGGTAGATCTATTCTTCTGAAACTACGATCAAATCCTTTTTTAAATACGCAGTCACATTGCTTCTGGACTAGACTTTAAGTGCATATCTCTTAAACATCTCATAAACATTGTGAAAAATTATTTATAGTGTCATTACATGGAAAATATTGTACTACCATCTATTTATTAAATAGAGAACTATTGCAAGTCGTAAGCTTAAACTAAAATTTTTAAAAAAAAAATAGATTTGCTGTATTTATAGAAATTTTGCACAGAACAATTCTTTTCAGGTGTATTTCTCTATCTGTTACTAAATTCATTCATCGGAGTGGAACAAAGGATGAATCCCGAGATTTTAACGTCATTATTTTATACCGTGGACAATGCGGTACATAGTAACTCAGTTTTAACTACTTGCTACAAAATTTGCCTTTAAATAAAAAGTTTTATTTATTTGTTTCCGAGATGTAGTATTTAAAAAGTAAATTTTTTTTCATATTGTCTCAACATATCGTATTTCCAAGAAAATATTTTTATCGTAGTGAATATTTTTGAGAGTGTATGAAAAGTATAATGTATGCTTAGATGTATGTTAATGTATGTTTAGAGATTAAAAATATTTCTTAAACCTAACTAGGAGTTTTTAAGCAGAGGAGATTAATTTATTTTTCGGTATGTCTAAACAGTAATGTTTGAATTTGCTTTATTCCTAAGGCTACTGATTTTATTACAAAATGATTCAATCTCATTAACCATAATAACCACTATTTAAAGAACATAGAATACTTTATTTTTGTAGGACATAGTAAAATGAAAATTACTATAAAGATAAAAATTAATCACTAATAAGTTGAAGAGTTATGTTCTGTGGTGAAATATTAATGGTGATGAAATTATGATATTTAACATTTTCAACAAATTTAATAATATAGTCTTTTCTATGCTTGCTAATATCTTTACACTTAGCACTTATTATCCTTATTTCTCCATGTGATCTTGGTAATAGATTTCATCTCCATATTTACATCGATTGTCAAAACCTGCAAGAACAAATTCATGTTTTATTTAAGTTACGTATAATACAAAAATATTTGTTCTAGCGAATGGTATTGGAATAAAACTGCCATTCTTGTACAAAAGGTAAAGAAAGATAGCGTTACGGAAAAAATTATTTTATTTCCAACTTAATCTGAATAGAGCTAAATTAATTAATGTTGCACCACGTCATACTAATTCTAAAGGTGTTCATCAGAGTTTTTTCACCAAGACTCAGTTTGAGTGCCAGAAATTCAAAAGCACTCATTTTAAATTTTATATGCTATCTTGTTCAAGCCAATAATCTAGATTTAAAACTGACAAATGGCTTAAATTGTTAAAAAAATACTTAAAACTTTTTAATATTTTTCATTGAAACGACTACCACTATAACCATCTTCTGCATATTTTTATGAGCCTAAAACCACTATAACCATCTTCTGCATATTTTTATGAGCCTAAACAATGCAGTATAGCAGTAACTTTTCAGACATTATAATATTAGAAGTCTTTCATCTCGAGTACTTTTCATTTTCATAAAACTTTGGTTTTTTTTTTTTTTATCTTGACGCCCTTTTTTACATTAGTGTAGAAGGTAATGGCTAAAGATGAAAAAGAATTAAACTAACAGTCAGGAAAAACTGTAACAGCAAACTCAGAACACAAATGCAAAAATGGCGAAAGAGAATTCTTTCATATGAGAACTCAGCCTTCAAAGAAGAGCTTCTTCACAAAGAAGTATTTTAATAGGAACATTATTATTTGCTAAAATACAATTGAACGTAGTTTCCATTAGTTTTTCAAGAAAATTCGTAGACGGTTATTTTTTTTTTATTTTTTATAAAAGCAAGCAAACAAAATAGCTGCCTTTAGTTGTATTGACGAAATAGAAAATGATCAAATAAATAGAGAACAAAATAATTATACTTAAATTTTTAGTTCACACACATTTTTAGTTTATGACATTATGTAATTAAGCTAAAATGAAATTTAAGAGCTAAAAAGATGTGATAAGACTTGATCTATAATCTTATCAGCATTTAAAAATTATTCTTAAAATGTAAATAAGTAAAAAGAAACTTACTTTTGTATTTTTGTCAAAATTGAAACTTTGAATAGTTTTTGAATCTATGCTGACGTTGGTAACTTCTCCAGATTTGAAAACATAAATTCGCTTAAGTGTAGGTTGCTGTCCATCATAAGAAGCACCTTCATCTCTTTTGATTGTAAGATCACACTAAATAATATATTTTTCAACTTTAAGTTTTTAATAAAAACAAACTTAACGCATGAACCAATTTAAATATCATACTTTTTTAAGCATGCAGTTTTAAAAAAACTAAGCAATAATTATTTAAACATTATTACTGAAACTCCTATTACTGGTTTTCAAAAAATACTTTGAAAAAATTCACAACTCATTTAAAAACTTGACGCATAATTTTAATTTTATAATAATTAGACATTATTATAATAATTAGACGTCATTTTAATAATAATTAGACATTAAAACAAAGAGTATTCATTAATAATAAAGTATTTTTATTGCTTTCAATAAAAATATTTTTTTGGGCAATTTACCGTAAACGAAAAATAAGCAAAAAATTTTTTTCTCTTAGTACAAAATAAATGTAAGTAGTGGGAATCGGAAACTAATAAAATTGATAAAAGATACAAAAAAAATACTCTGGAAAATTGCAAGCATTTATTTTTATTTCTAACTAAATATATCAATTTATTTTATCATATTCCTTTAATTCATGATAAATGTGTCTAAAATTAACAACAGTAACTAGAAATTATTCATCTTAAAACGTTTAAATTAAAAAGAAAAAAAACTTATTTTATCACCAACTTTTGTCACCAAGCAACAAATAATGAACAGGGGTAAATTATTCTGAAAAAGATTATTCATTAAAAATATTTAGTATGATTAGAGACAAATTGTCAAAATTTCTTTCTTATTGCCAGTTCCTAAGTCGTTGAATACGAAAATAATCAGGAAAAAGTTTCTTAAAAGACTTGGTTTTTGTCCAATATTAATATCTAAAGTTTGTTCCGCATTCCGATATGAACTTAGAATTCAATCTTATATTTACTGCAGTAAAAGAAGGTCAAAATAAGGAGAATTAAATTTAAATATTACTCACTGTACAATTGTAGTATTGCATCCTATATAGTATTATTTTTATACTAAATTGAATAAGATCAAAACTAAGTTGAGAGAATTAATAGTAAAGCATAAGGATTTCATGTATAAAAAAAAGTACCATTTTTGGCTTATGCTAACTTAGGCGCTAGACATTGGTACGTAGGAAATTAAGGCATAGTTTTCAATGCGTGTTGTTATACTTAACCGAATGAGGCTAAATTTAAATCAATGAATCTAATAGTTTCAAAATTATGAGGGTCTTAGGCGTAAATATTTCTTAGTCCAAAATTGCTTTCTTTATACAAATACCCCTTTTAATTGCTAGTTCTATTGATATGTTTTTGGTTTCATTTAAGTCAGCGTTTAATATACCGCAGGCAAAATAATAATTGAAAGTGAACACCTAGAACAACTATTGATCTTATGATCGGATTTTCACATACTAGGACTATGATTCACGGGGCTAGCCTTAAATATGCTACGATATTTTAAGTTACGAAATTAGGTACAAGAAATATTTCTCTAAATAAGCATACCTTTCTTTCGACTGATTCAGATATTTTGTCCTTAAAATAAGGCAGAGGGTGTCGCAATCTCGTCGCAGTAGTCGTCGCAATCTCGTCGCAGGCAGAAGAGCTATCCAAACATTTGACTCCTTGATGTTAAATTCCCTTTTTGGGTATTTTACTATAACTCGAAAACTTTTAAAGCGGATCGAGAAATTTTTTTGCGTGAAATTATAAAATTCGTTACACTGGGTTTTTGATAAAATCTCTTTTTCTGATAATATCTATACGACTTTACATTCACTTTAAATGCTCACACACGAATTAGTTAATCAATTGCTCGCAGTCAACGGTGAACTCCTTCTTTCATAACCTTGAATGTTAGTGCCACTATTGTTGCTACATTTTTTATCACACTTGTCTACTTTTAATTTGGGTGACATTTATAAAGCGTAAGTAAAATTGTTATCTAACTTTGTTCATTACGAAATGAAAGAACTTCGATGAATATCAATTATTTTGCATTGGTAAATCCCGTGGTCAAAAGTAATAAAATTTGAACTCAATAAAGATACTTACATTCATCATATTGTAAAGATAAAGGTCATACTTCTTCTGTTCAATTGTGTCTAGATATAAAATCAGTAGTTAGGTTAGATTAAAACAAACAGAAAAAAATCATAAGTAAATCATATCACTTAACCATAATATAATATAATAAATCACAGAAAAAAATCATATCACTTAAACACAAAGTTATAAGAAATAAATATTTAATATAGGATTCATTACCTTTAGATAAGCCATCATCAGTGAAGAGTTCTCCTGATGCATTGTTGTTCAGTGGATAAATAAACAGACTGATATTCCTTACTTCATTTCTAGCAAAAAAGAGAAAAACATTACAAATAGTCATAATTACTTGTACTTATGACTTTCACTTGTCGTCATTATTCCTTGTAATAGTAGATAATAATTACTTGCCAGTTCTTAATTGAACAAATTTTACAAGATTTGAGGAACGGATTAAATTGCATATAAATGCCATTACATGTTGAACATAATTGTTGCCCTCAAGGCAAAATCAAACATAATTTATAAGAAGATCTCAAAAAGATATAGTAATAAAATACTTTTGTTTCCTTTCGGTACTGACATTTTTATTTAATTATAATTTAGACACGTTGTAATTAAGGACAATTAAATTCACCATGTAATGGCAATTTTGTATAGAAGGTGGCGGCAATTATATGTTTTGGCTTGAAGGCATCTGGGAATCACTTGACTTTGATAGCTCGAATTATTTGGACGACCAATAATCGACTTTCATAAAACTACGTTCGATTCGAAAGTACTAGATTTATAGTTTTCATTAGACTTATGAATGTAAGAGGTTTTTAGTTAAAAGTTAATGTCAACAAGTTTACATTTATGTACAGCATAAAATCAATTGCAATTGTGTACGAAGTCAATGACAATTATGTATAGCATAAATGCTAAATGCTCTATTGTTTTATGTGAATTTTGGCTTGAAGGTATCAGTTATGTGCAGCATATAATTGCAGTTATGTACAGAATGTAGTGGCAATTATATGCAGCATATTCCGTTCTTCATACTAAGTGTTCCGTTTGCATGGCGATTTTTACTTGAAGGCATCAATTATAAGCAGCATGTAATATCAATTATCTACGAAATTCAGTGGCAATTATATGCATCATATTGCATTTTTCATACTATAAGTTCCAATAATTCATATGGATAGGTAAAAAGTTGTTCTTTAAAGGCTTTTAAATACTTGAAATAAAACTTTTTTGCGAATAATGCGCTATTTTTATAATTATTATAAGTTCGTAACAGCTATTATTACCTGTTATATTTGTTATGCACACTTCTAGCTAGCATCCTATGTGCTAAATACTTAAACAGCACAAAATGCCAATACCAAGAAAACTCAGAGCTTTTTGAAACTAAACAGTGCTCTTTTGTTCCAATTTTTCAATATTTTTTCTTTTAAATAAAAGTTGAATAAGTTTCAAATATTTAAAATATTTGTCTCTTTTGAAATCAATTACACTTTTCTCACTAAGATGGTTTATATAATTTAAAATTTGAAATTCAAGTTTTACTTTAAGTTCATGAAACTCAGAACGTGTCGTATTTCTTTTTCTTGCCGAAAGAGCTTTGAAAAATGCTCTGAGAAATGAGGTAAAATTAATTTTCAAACTGCAACATAAGTTGACGCTGTACCTCGGGAGAAAAGTTTTTATTGTCAAATATTTTTTCACTTGCGTTGTTAATTTAAAGTTTTGAGAAAAGTGAGTCCATGATTTGCTACCTACTGTTATTAATACAGTTGCCCAAGCACATAATCTTCTATGAAGGTGCGACGAGTTCGCTTCGCGGACAGTTCCACCGAATACATACTCAGTTCAAGTTTAAGATTTGCAGTAAGATTAGAATAAGCCATGAAGAATCAAATGCTTAAAAATATGTTGTCAAAGTGTCAAAAAGCAAACAAACCATGACAGTATTACGCAGTGGGGGAGTAATCCTGCCATAATTTGCTTGCATTTTGACACTATGAAATCAATTTTTCAGCGTTTGAACCTTCATGGTTCTTGAATTCACTTTTCTCTAAGCTTAAAATCAATATTGGAGGTAGAACAGAATTTGTCATGAAAATTTTCCCCCGGGATGTAACGTCTTCTAATACTCACTTCGAAGGAGTTGTAAGTTGGGTGTCTTCAGTAGGCAAAATGCATCCTCCTCTTATATGAATTGGAATATAATCATCGACAGTTTTTGACACGGTTTGTCCATCTACACTTTCTAGACTGCTCTAATAATGAAATTCAAATTATTAAGATACGTAATTCTTTGGCTAATATTTAGAAACATACAAAATTTTTCAAATCCCAGCGTTGACACAAGAATATCTCTTAAATTCCTTCAACACATTAAGAACTTCCTAAGTCCTGCACTTGTCAATTCATGACTCTGGACTATTAAAAATACGAAATTCCCATTCACATATAGATTGCAGCACCACAGAGCTGATTAATACAAAAACTCTAGTAATTCCCATCACTGATGATAGATGGTGCCACCAGATAAATCAATCAAGCCACATTCTGAAATTCAGTTGACAAAACACAACTCAACCATAGCCTAACCCCAATGTCCAATACCTAACGAAAAGCTTATCCAAACCTAACTCTAAATCTCAGTTAAATTTTATTTTTACGGTATAGTATAGAAATATGGGTGACACAGCATAATCATCTGTGCATAAGCTTGTTGTAAATGGTTACAAAACCGTATAGTTTTGCCTTCACAAATTTGTAACCATTCCAGTTGTAAACGGTTTCAAAACCGTAAAGGTAAAAAGTGCTCCTAACCGTAAATTTTATAATTAATTGGATGGAAAGACTGTTGCCGATAGTTTTACAGTAATTTTAGAATGAAAATCTAACTGTGTAAAAGAAAAGTATTCATAATATTTTCGTTTGATATTTAATATACATGAAACAAAATTAACAAGAAAATTTAAAAATCTTTAAATATTCAACAAAATTATGGAACAGCATTAATTTTAAAAATATTTAGATAAAAATAACTTCTAGTTAATCTTTAGATATCATTAGTCGATTCGCGAATAATTAAGCTTCACAGAAAGTTAAGATATAAAATAAGTTGTACGATAAAGTCAATTTGAAAGGTACATCGTTCTGTATTTACCATAAGGATTTCCCCATACTGAGTGTAACGTAATTGTTACACGTAATATATTTTTTTTAAATAATTATCAAAAGTAAATCTGAATTAATATGTGCGTTAAACTAGTAATAATCAACATCATGTTCTCAAGAACAAAGTGTATGTTACAAAAATATACAAAGTCTTCCGCATTCTTTATAAACTTCAACAATTATTCAAAATTATGTTATTTGTCATTCTCATATTCAATAATATATATCATACGAAATAAAATATAAGTCGCATTATACACCGAAGAGCCATTACATTATGACCACCCTCCACCTATAACAAATGGTATTGGTCCTCGTTAAACTGTGCTACTGTAAAGTGCTCGACTTCGCGTGCAGGTTATTGGGCTACCGAAGCGGGGGTGCCATCCCCTATGCAGAGGATCAAAATTGTGATGGCATGTCTTCGGATCATCCTCAGGGATATTTCCCAGACCGTCGCCAATAACCCATTATGCAGCTCTAGTGCGACGTAAATGAACTACAACAACAACATCTACAACAATGGGCTCGCCCAGGTTTTCATGGTTTCTAGCCCAGGAACTATGTTTTCATGGGGCACATGAGGACCCATGATCCTCATAGAGCAATCCCTGACGTCTGTAAGTTACTTGAACATAGTTGCAGACCAGGTTCACCCATTCATGGCAACAGTATTTCCTGCTGGGGATGGTGTTTACCAACAGGATAATGCACCATGTCATAAGGGTCGAATCGTCATGGATTGGTTCGAGGAACATTCCAGGGACTTTCAAGTCATGTCTTGGCCCCCAAATTCACCCGACCTTAATCCAATAGAGCATTTGTGGTCCTACTTGGAAAACCAAATTCGTGCTGCCACGCTACCCCCTCGCAATGTGAGGTAATTGCAGGACTAGTTGGTGAGCGCTTGGTACCAGATACCTCAGACTACCTATCAGCACCTTGTGGAATCAATGCCATGGCGAGTGCTACCAGTTTTGAGGTCTAAAGGTGGTCCTACATGTAATTAGCAGGGTGGTCATATTGTAATGGCTCTTCGGTGTGGTGTATGAAACGTCATGGTCGCAATACAACAATTGAAAAGGCAATAATTAATATTTGACAGTTATTTAATAAGAGTATACTTACATTTTCAAATTTAAAATCCCACCATTCACCTTTGGGTAAATATGCATCAACGTTCGTTTTTCCCTAAATTAAAAAATGTGTAGTTAAATATTTATTTCTGATTATTAGTATATTATTAATGAGATAAATTAATAGATTGTCAAATAAAAATAATGTCTTATTAAATATTAAAAATTGATATAAATAATTATAAATTATACAATATCAGTTTATCAACATACTTCGATGTATCTTTTCTTATCGTATCTTAATGATTTATCTTAACGTTAATGCGTCATATACTTCGATTTTTGATAATAATTACAAAAAAAATATGTTAGATATTTGAGACTAGATTTAGATACAATTTATACTGCCACCACTGACCTTTATACATATACAAGATCAAAATTATGTGCGCATTAGGAAACTAAATTTATACTTCACCAGATTTTGACACAAATGTTAATTTTCCTCACCTAATAGTCCAGTAAATAATAGCTCAAAAATCGACCACAATTGGAGAAAGTGTGTGAAAAACTGGAAATTGTTCTAATGATTTTGTTTTTCTTCTAAATGAAAGGTACAAAAGTTTCTCTCTCTCTAACTAGTAAGCTTTAACTATTACGCAAGAAAGATTTTTAATTGGCAGCATACCATGATTGGTATGCCGCGAAATGCCCCAGATTATCCCTACAGTGCACTTGTCCTAGATTTGCTCAAACAGCTTTGTCAAGACCTGGTCAAGACTTAGAGCCGGCCTTATAAAGTGTTTGACCTTCAGAGCGAAAGAAAAGACATGACTATTGTCATTGCTCGGCCATCGCTTCTCCATCTCATCTTTTGGATTGCATTGGTGCCTCTGTGAGGCAACTGATGAGTGATGGAGAGACTGTCTATGACTTGCTGATACGACATGATCTTCTGGACTTGGTCTTGGGCTCTAGACCAAGGGGATAAGTAACAACAACAACAACAAGAAGATTTTTAAATTTTTTGAAAATTTTTGACCTTTTTTTTTAAATTTAAGAAATTAATTACTAGTTTCATGAATTTAAAGGGTTTTATGGCTTTTTAAAAAAAGTAAAAATTATTTTATTTTACTTAAACACAACTACCTTATTTTTTTAACAAAAGTTCAATTTTTGGGTACTCAAATTAGAGTTTTGTGTTCAACATTTCTTGTTCTACAGATTTGTTTGTTAAATGGGAATTTTTTACTTAATTTCAAATTATCTAAAAGAGTCTGAAATTATTTTCAGTGTCTTTCGTGTGTCAAAACCGAAGTTTTTCAAGCAGAGAGGAGCAAACATTTAATCCTTCTAATTGGATACAACTCAAATAAAACAATTTCCAGCTTTCCACGATTTTTCCCAGTAAAATCCTACTTTTACTGGGTTGCAATTATTAACTTGTGACTTTCTTATGTACTTGTGCATATATTCTTAGCTAAATTTTTAACTAATATTCGAAAAATACATATTTTGGATAGTAACTAAAGGACAGGTTGGATATTGTCAGAAGCCTACATAAAACTATTCAAAAAATTTCTTTAATACGCATATTTAATTCAGGATTCAATATTGCATGTTTTTATAATTTATCGATTTCCTCTATTATTATTCTTATACAATTAAAAATTGCCATCAATAAATCGTATAAAAATAAGTTAACTTTTTTCTAGAAAAAAATAAGTCAAAAATTATACTTCTCTTAGGAGTGGCGAAACAAGAAGGCATTTTCCCCACATAAATTGTTCATCGATGTCCCACGTTGTTTGGTCGGCTGGGAATCTAAATTAAATTAATTTTTTCTAGATTCTCTCAGTAATAAAAATACTAACAAATTATATGGTTCATAAATTAACAAGATATTATGCATTAGAATATGAATAAAAAGGTTACTGTGCATAAATTTGAGATCATCATAATTAGTGACCACTTGAAATCATCACTTAATAGAGCTTAATTATTATAATACCTGAATTAAGAATTGACTTTCAAAACGCGTTTTGTCAATTACATGATACGCAAGCCTTTCGTATCATGTAAGTTCGTACTTGAGAAGTTCGTCATTAATTTAAATACAGTTGTATTAACAATATTTCGTACCAGTATTTACTACGCGATTCAAAAAATTTTCAGTTTCTTCCTCGAATTTAAATTTTGTGTTCACGGCAGAAAATATAAAAATTGTCCAAATGAACAGTAGACAATTCAAGATGAGAACACCGTACATAATTAACCAGTTCTCGTGTATTAGTATTGTGTATTAGCAATAGGTTATGATGGTATGCTTAAATTATTTTTGTTAGTTATTTATGGGCACAATTTTATTTAATTTTTTTTGGGCACCGCGTTTTAATTTAAATAATCTCATTCTGTATTTTAATCTATATTTTTACTTTAATCAACAACCCCATCCGATTTTCACCTACACCCCTATCCTTCAACACCTTCCAATATTTTTCCTTCACCCCTACTTGAGAATGGATTGCTTCACAAGTGTGAATAGTCAAAACGATAGTAGCGCCACCCTTTGGTGCGGATGAATACATGAGCGGGAGAAAAGAGCGGCAATTCGTTTTTTTAGGCATTCCATGTGCTGACGATTGGTGATGAACGTGATCTGAGGGATGATGCGGGGTGGCCGGCCACGCGCGCTTTTAGGATAAGTCTTTTACTATTTTTTTTTAAAATTTTTATGTGCCCGTAATTTCTTTTATTATTATTTTATTTTGATATGATGTTAACTAAAGAAAAATGATTATTTTTAAATAATCTGTCTAACTGAAATGTAAGTCATGTAGCAGTAAACCAACTCCTTTTTAAATTGTAAACTAATTTGACTTATGATTAAGTTCTTTAAATAAAAACATTTAGTCTAGATTAGTTATGTTGTTGGATGTGAATCCTTTAAATTTAAGTTACTTTTATCTTTCAGCTCATCAAGATTATTATTGCAGTAATAGTAAACGTGCTAATAATTTTAAATTAACTTAAATTACTTCTACTTGTTATATCTGGTAAATTATGTTAGTTAAAGTTAAATGTTCTCACAACTCAATATTTTTAAAAAATCATTTTTGATTCCTTAAATATTTTTTTTCTCTATTCAAAAATAAGATATAACAGTATTGTGTATTAGCAATAGTATCGTGTACTCGTGTACAAGATCATCATAAAGTCGTTCTTAGAAGGGTGCATGCAGAACTGTACAATGCATATTTGTATGATTTTTAGTGACAGGGAGTGATAGATATCGCGATTACATAATGCTGCATAAATGTCACGCTTCGCAACTATTCAATTACTTCTAGTTCTACTATTCTATTCTAGTTCTGCTAGTACAACTATTCAATTACTTCCAGGCCCGGACTGGCATGTAGGCAGACCGGGCAAATGCCCGGTGGGCCGGTTTGGCCGAGCCACCAGGGCAAATTTTTTTTTATACATTGCTTGAATTTAAAATAATATTGTGCAAATAATAATAATATTAAATAACATATATATGATACATGTATTAATAATGATTTAATATACAGGGTGATTCTGACCATGCGTGCCACCTATTTTTTTCGAGAATGGAGCAAATAATCGGTTTGAAATAAAAAAAAATCTGATACCTAAATCGACCCCAAAGACACCCAATCGACCTGATCTTCAATAGTGATATTGTTTATTCCCGGAAGTACCAGAATTTGAACACAATTTTGATTTTTTAACAGGAAACCTATATCTTAGTTGGCTGGGAGAGGGTTTTCGAAAAAAAGTAACTTTTACTTGAAATTGTTTTTTATATCTCTTACTGTTCTCAAGATAATAGTTACGAAAAAAATCTGATTTTTTACTTCAATTCCTCATTTTTAAAAAAAATAATTAACTTGAACTATCAAAATCACTTTAGTTTTCATAAAACATGGAAAGAAAAGCACAAATGTGTTTTAATGAAATTATAAGACATTATGACGAAAAAAAAATTTTTTAGTGAATATGTCAAAATCTATTTAATATGTATTTTTTTTAAATATATATTATCGTGAAAATAGTAAGAGATATTAAAAAATATTTTAAGTAAAAGTTATTTCTTTTCAAAAACTCTCTCCAATGATGCCAAATAAATAAGATATAGGTTTCAATTAAAAAAATCAAAGTTGTGTTCAAATTCCGGTACTTCCGGCTACTTGCGGGAATTAACAATATCACTATTGAAAAGATTTTGGAACTTGTTGTTCTTCTTAGCAAATATGATATTACTTTGAAAGACCATTTGAAAGATTGTATTGAGAGCTTCTTGAGTCTCAATACAATCTTCATGAGTCTCATGACAAAAAATTTCATGAGTCTCAGTACAAAAAACTTCATGAGTCACAAAAGAGCAAAGGCAGAAGGTCTTTTTTAACGTTTCTTTCCAAATCCACCATTAATAAAATTATTCAATCAATTGGACAACTTATAACACGGAATATTAGCATGGAAGTACAAGCAGCTGGTATGTTTTCTTTACAAGTGGATACAACACAGGATATTTCAAGCTAAGATCAATGCTCAATTATAGTACGATATGTGAAAACGATTGTGTATATGAAAGACTTCTCGCTATTGTAAAGTGTAAATCTTCAACCGGATAAAATATGTTTTCTTTAGTGGATTCAGTTTTAAAGTCTTGTAATATAGGTATAACAAAATGCATCGGTAATTCAACTGACGGAGCTGCAAATATGCAAGGTGAATATAAAGGATTTTCTTCATGGCTTTCCAAAGAGTCCCATGGTCATATTCATGTTTGGTGTTATGCACATGTCCTAAATTTAGTTTTAGGAGATACCACGAATGCACTAATTGAAAGTGCATCGTTTTTCAGCCTACTAAATAGCGTCTCAGTATTTTTCCGTGAATCACACCAACTCATGAACAACTGGGAACAAAGTTACGAGCACGGAAATAAAAACAAGTTTCGCAACTATTGGAGAAACCCGTTGGTGGTTCAAAGATTCTGCATTAAAGAAAATTTTTGGTTCATTTTCAAACTCAGATTTAACTGTAAAGCCGCTATATGTCACATTGATTACAAGTTTAGAAACTATACAACAAAATTCAAATTTCAAGCCAAATATCCGTGCAAAGGCAAAAATATTTTTAGAATCATTTTGCAAATATGAAATAGTAATCGCCGCAAAAATATTCTCAAGAATATTTTAATTAACTGCACTGCTCTCCCAATATTTGCAAACCTCAGGTTTAGACATCTTAAAAGCTTTTGAAATGGTATCACAAACGTGTTCAGAACTAAAAAAAAAATAGAGAGAGATTTTAAAGGTGTACAAAAATTTTCAGATGATTAAATTACTCGTGCAAATAAGAAATTTGAAGAAACTGAAATAGAAATTCAAACAAAGTTTCCACAACAAAGATTGAAGAAAAGAAAATTGATGCCGGGTGAGACAGCGTCGAATGAAACATTTTTTGATGATGGTTAATGACATTTAAGATAAACGCCCATAACATTATTTTCAGCACAGTTGTAGCGTCAATGGAACGCTGTTTCCCTCAAATGGAAAATTGTACGCCGATTTTTCCTATCTAGATCCGAAACGTTTCCCTGAAATATAACAAGCTTCAATCTGGCGAACTAAATGAGTTAAGCAAACTCTTGCTAAAATTTGACGAAACAGCTATAGGTGAAAATTTGCGGATTGAACTAAAAAATTTAGTTTTACATTGGGAAAAGCTGAAAAAATTCAGACATAGAAGATTATGAAATAATCCGAGAAGATCATTCAAATGAAGATAATAACGATTTTACTTTGGAAACGGAAGAAGTAAGTCTAAAATGTGAGACACGCAGTGCGTGTAAAAAATGTGTTATTTGTTGCAACAAGATATTACAGAGATTCAATTTATTGACCAATTCCTTCAATTTAATTGATCTATCTTTAAAATTTTTATTAACATTGTCAATAAGTCAGGTGACTTGTGAAAGGTGGCATTCTCCACATTAAAAGTAATTAAAAACCGAATGAGGAGTACTTTATCTTTGGATAATTTGAATGCTCTCATTGTATTGGCAATGGAAAAAGATCTATTAATGAAATTAGATTGCGGTGACATAATCGATTAAGTGGCAGAAAATAGTGAGCTTCTTTAAAAGTCATTAAATTAAACTTTAATTTAATGACTTTTGAAGAAGCATTAAATCTATTTTTAAAAAAATGCTTTTATAAATAATTCATGTATGGGTAATATAATAAATACTATTTTTATTTACTCTTCCTCTTTCACTTTCTTTTTGATTTTATCAACCTATATTTCCTCATAAGAACCATGTATTTTAAACTGAAATATATTCTTTAAAGGATTATTATGCAATTTTTATCTACTTCCTTTCTTCGATAAATTAACTTACGTTCATGAGAATTTATAAGTAAAAAATGCCTAAAAATGATACATTAGGAGCCGGGCTGTTATCTCTAAAATGCCCGGGCCGATTTTAGATCCCAGTCCGGGCCTGATTACTTCAGTTCATTGACAACAACAATGGATTCAAGGGAGTTCATAGTGTTTGCTTGCTTTGAGTGCAGATCTAATAGTTATATATGTCCTTCCACACCATTTGTTCACAGCCATTTGTCTTAAACATATCTTGCTATAACAATAAACATTTGATGAAAAATATCAACATCATGCTTAAAAACTGAGCCCCGCGTTGTCCTGTTTCGGAAGCATCCATCTCACCACAACTTTGCATTCGCTTAAAATGCTCTCAGGCAAACTTCTTAATCAGTTATTATTCGGAATCCGGCGTGCGCTTCGTTTAAATTAATTTATGACTCTGTAGGATGACGTTACTGTCGCTACTGTATTTTAGACGCTGACCAACTTTTCTTCTCATGGAAACCAATCTATCAGTTTATCAATGCAATATACTGCATCTTTGACATTTTCAGTCTACATTCTTCGGAAAATGTATTCAAATGATGCAAATTTTGCATAAATGTTTTTAAAAATTGAAGTTCTATTTTAATTACTCTAAGTCCTAATAGAGGATTAACATATTTAAAATTAGGATAACTTTTCTTACTCATGAAATAGTGGTCTGACAACGGTTTTGCCATCGGTGTGAGCCCTATAAAATAAAGTGTAGAGGTAAGGATTCAACTTATAGCGTCGGTTAACTGCCTTTCTGGAGATTTCAGCTACTTCCTCACCCATAAAAGCTGGATCTTGTTCCTAAAATAAATTAAAGAAAAGCAATTGTATCATACAAATCGTGGCTTGCTTCATATTGATCTGGAACCACTAAGGCATGATACTCTGTAAAAAATTCCGGATCAAACTACATAAAAAAAGTACCGTCGTTCTTTACTGGACATGTTATGGAACAAAAATTCTGATGTAAGTCAGTAAAATCAGTGGATCACTCTAATTAAAAAAATATTACCGTAAAAATTACGGTATAATATTTAACTGTAAAAATGGATTTTACAGTAAAATGGATTTTACGGATTATACAACCAAAGTGTCGGTGCTTTACACCGTTATTTGATCAGGAATTTTTTACAGTTTAGTCAGTTTATTAGGAAGTTCCATATAAGTTTATGGCGGCTAACTTTTTCATTCTATTACTATGTAATGATTTCTGTTAAAACTATAATTCATACACAGTGTGCATTTAAAAAAAAAACAGAACGCCTTAATTACCTTTGATATTCTGCTTGAATTATCATGTCCTAATATACAATTTTAATGGTTCGAAGATATTGCCTAAAATATAACTAGTTTATGCCGATGATATTTTAAGTTACGAAATCAGACATAAAATCATACTTTCTCTGAATAAACATACGGATTTTTTTTCTATTTGTTTTGAATAAATCTACGGATTTTCGACAAGTAACGATGTACCGGGTAGTGGTGATCTGGAAAATATGATCTCAATAATTTAACTTTCCGTTCTTCAGATTTGATTACTGGAACCATATTACCTGACTAAACACTTCATTCGCTTCAAATATATACAAACATGTCGACTGTTGCTTTATATTTGTATATTTTTTTTAGCAAATGAAGTTTTCAATCAGGTTATATCTTACTACTTCAGTTTCTTGGGATTACTTATTTATTGTTGGAACCATAGTTTTCACGTGACTAATACATAATTTGAAGATCAAAAATCATCCGGAAAAAAATGGTAATTTACTTAGTGATAAACATTGAAAGATTTTATAGTCAGGATCAATTCGCAGAAATAAGATAGTTTTGTCTACCACAATATATTAATAATGCAGGTATTTATATTTAAATCTGAAATCAAGGCACAGTTCTTTTTTAAAGCTGAAGGACCCAGATAGCAGACAAACTTACGGCAAACGTTTTATTTTCATTTGGTGGGCACAAAAAGTTTGCTTAATTAACCATCAGTAAACTTACTAGAAATATCAGTATGCCAAGCTTGTTTCCTTAAAGATTGAATAAAGGCATGAAAAAAACTTTACAAAAAATCTCATTTCTTAAGCTTTTCTGCAAACCTTGTTTTCGTATGTTTTTCATTCTACTTTTGATCACACACACATTTTATTTGTGAGAAAACATAATGATCAGGCCAACCTTCACTTTTACAATGTTAAAGAATGTTTATAAAAGCTTGCACAAAAAACCTTGTTTCAGTGAGGGCTGTAAAATCGAAAATAATCCTTGGGAAGGAGAATTTATTCGCTGGTTGAGAATACTTTATTGCGCGAAAAACGATTTATACTTGATTTCAAAAGGTTTTTCTAGCCTTGCTTTGTAGAGGCAAATTCATTATCTATAAAAAAGGGTTGTTTATGCGAGCTTAATGTTTATGGCACGAGAAAAATAATCACTTAATATAAGCAATCGGGTACTATCTTTTTTATAATATTGGTGTTTTTTATATAAATATTAATTTCTCCGGCTAGAAAATCCAAGCAAAACGTCTCATTTGATCAAGGGAAAAGTCGCTTAACACACACAACGACTTCTTAAAATGTTGAAGGAAAAATCCTTTGTACTCGCCTCACTTTGTTAATTTAAATTTTTATGCATTTGTTTCGTGGCAAAATTATTTAAATATCTAAAAAGACTGTCTTCTAAAATAAAAATGCATAAGACATAGAGAGAAAAAAATTAAGAAAGAGATAGTATAAAACATGGTACTTCAGCTTATTTTGAAATTGTAAGCAAATTTGTAAGAAATTTGTTATGTAAATTTGAAACCAACAATTATATTGTCACGTAATGAAAGGCCAAATTCTTAGGTTCTTTTATACTAAAACTTTTAAATTTGTTAGAAAATATCTCTAAAACAAGTATGAACTACACATTTTATGCATAATTTTACTATTCTAAAAAGTTTAAACGAATAGTCTCAAAACACCGAAGAAGAAAGATGTACTTGCCAATAAAAACTTAGTTTGTTTTAAAATTTAAGGGGGGGGGGATGACATATTTCGAACTCTCGAAATCGAGTTTATTCTCAAGACAACAGCATGTGAATGATGAATTCAGAACAGGTTAAAAAGTTTTAAAAAAAGCGCAATTTAAAAATAATGGGATGGAAATTGTTGGGTGAAATCAAAAAAAAAAAAAAAAAAAATTCGTGGTGACAGAAGGAGGCAAATCATGGAATACATTTTAATGCGGAATGCAGAAATGGGGCGGAACTAAGGTCATCTAGTAAGGAATCAGCTTTCATATGAATGTAACAAGACTTAAAAGCATCAAAATAAGTTAAAGTATAAGTAATGGAAAGAGTTCTGCAGTCATAAAAGTTGAATTTATGGTCAAAGTTCAAATAATATGCAACAATAGATGATTAACCGAACTTGTGATACAGATATGTCTATCTCCTTTGGCAATTGCACCTTTTCTTATTCTTAATCTGTGTTGCTTTAACACTCATTTACGTGTAGCTGTCTTGAGAATAAGCGTCGTCTTCGAGCACTCAATCGACATTTCCTATTTTATTTATGAAACAAACAAAGCATTTATTGACTTATATATTCAAGAAATTCGAATAAAAAGTTCGACGTGATTGGTTAATAACATTCCGTTCACTTTTTTGATGGAAAGATTTCCCAAATTATGAGACACTGTTCGAATCTATTGATAGAGAAACTCTATTCTGGGAATAAAAAAATTATTAACTATAATTTTACGAACTATAACAACTCAGCTAAGAAAATGAGTTTAATTTTGAAATTGAACAGGAAATAAAATATCTACTTTCATTCCCCATCCGTTGTGGTTTCTATAAAAAGGATAGAAAGCTCCGAGCTGCATCCATCTTTTGCAGAGATCAACGGTTGTGTCAAATTCAAATCCACAAACATCAGCTCCAATCTGGAATCAAAAGTCATCTATTACTACCTGTCTATTACAAAGAACTGGTATTAAGGAAAGAAAATCAATACTTACGTATGGTATGCCAAATAGATTAAATTCAAGCATTCCTGTAAAGGAGTATCGATTATTAAAAAAAAGACTCACAATTATAACTTCTCTAATAAAAAGAGCTGAATGGAAGGCTCTAAATAACAAGAGTGTGAATTTTAATAAATTTTCTTTAACGTTTAGTCATTGTTCTTTTGGGAGAAACTAAGAATAAACTTTTAATAAGAATAAGTATTTATTCTTTATCCTAAGATTTTAATTGGCAAGATCTGTAGATATCCAAAACTTATTTAAACTATTCACTTCTTAGCATTGGCACCATCAACGTCTTAATATGCTGATAAAAAAATTGGCTGTTTGTCACCGAAAACAAGAGGAAGTTTCTCTAGTGCAAACACACTCATTTAAAGGCTGTTACTTCCATCTACGTAAATTAATCCGTATTTTATTGCTAAATATGTCTAAAAATCTTTAGTCGAAAAATCATGATGTTTTCAAAAATGTCTTTTACAGCATTCTGCTCCTAAGATCTTTTATTATAAGCATAAAAGGCGAGTGCTATAATTCGGTAATTTCATTTTTAAAACATCGAAAATGACTTTTTTTTTTAATTTGACGAGTGAAGTATCTTCGTTTTAAAAAATTTGTACCCTATTACTATTTTGATTTCAGTATCATCTGTGATAGACAAACATCATATTTCCTGATTTTTTTTTTCTCTAAGTATTTAATAGTTTCCTAACTTTTCGGACACTATATCATAAAAGTTCTCAGCATTCTTCATTAGAAACCAACATTACTACTCTATTATCTCCCGCGGATATCTCCGGCTTTCTTTTTTAAAATGTTAAAAAAAAACAACATTATAACGTGAAAACATCTTTACAAAATTATACAGGGTTTATCAATTATGAACCATCTTCACCTATGACTGAGTCGTGCAAGTCAGACCAGAAACTTCGATTGTCACCTAGCCAATGTCCAGTATAGCGTCCACTGGACGTATATGTTGACCTTGAAATAACTAAAGCTCTTGTGCCAATTGATTGTTCTCCTGCACTGAAATTTAAAAAAGAAATAGTATTAATA
Source organism: Parasteatoda tepidariorum (assembly GCF_043381705.1). Taxonomy (NCBI): domain Eukaryota; kingdom Metazoa; phylum Arthropoda; class Arachnida; order Araneae; family Theridiidae; genus Parasteatoda; species Parasteatoda tepidariorum. The sequence goes on along the minus strand of NC_092204.1, from coordinate 65,278,065 downwards.
TAATTCTTACTGTGTGCAAAATACGTATCAAAACTCATTCAATAAAATTTTTTTAAATACGTTTGAGTGTCTGAAATCTTAATTTCATGGAAAATAATAAAATTAATTAATTAATTAATTAATTCAAGCTTACCCTGTAAATAAACTTTATTTTATTTTTCCCATTTCCTTCAAATTTGCCACAACTTAAATAAGTATTACATTAAACCTTATTACTGCAAAAGTAAATTTATTAATTCTCAAATGCAAGTTTAGTCTTGTAATTTTAAGTCGAATTAATACTTTACCTAAGTCGCAGTAATTTACTACAAAATAATTTTCTTGTGACTCACATGAACATTATTTTGTAGTAAATTACTAGGTTAAAACTCACATCATTTAAACATATTCTTAATCATTTTCATTAGTTGTTTATTCTGAGCTTTAATTGAATTGCAAGAAAAACAATCTAAATTGCTTAAACTTAAAATAAAATATTATACACTTTCCTTTTACTTTTCAATTTTTTTTACTGATACAAATTATTTTTGGAGAGATAAATACAATTTTCTTTGTGCAATGAACAAATTTAATTAAAAATCCTTATTTAATATGTGACGTCTAATGCATGTTAAATCTTTTCAAAGCTTAATGCAGATTTTTGTGTGGTATAGTAGTTTAGTTTGAGATCAAGCACTGAAATATAAATAATATAATTTTATTGGGTTTAAATGACACTTTTATCACAAAAGATCGTTAGTGGAAAAAGATTATTCAATGAATTTGCCATGCAAAACTGCTGAGTTAATTGAACAAAACCTTTTACATGTTGAGAATTGTACATCCTTTTTTTTAATTTCTTTTTTCTATTTCAAAAGTTGGGAAAGAGAAATTTTTTAAAAACTTATTTCAAAAGATCAAGCATAATAAAATTGTGAACATTTGGCTCTAAATTGTGAAAATGAAACTTAAAATAACTCAGAGAAAGCTTTGTTGTATGTTTTAAGTTTAACAACAATAACTAAATTTTAATTTAACGAATCTGTTTTTTTAAATAAAAAATTTATACTAATTTAAACTAAAGATAATTAGCCTTTTTAAGTAACCATAACATCATACTCATTATTGCATATTTACTCCGTCTTTACACAAAAATGAATCAAAGTTGAAAGTCAATATCTGTACTTTATAACATATAGTGCAAATATGCTGCAATGTGAATAAATTGTTAAGAATAATACAAGTAAATAAATACAAGAAAAGTTATAGTATTGTTCGACAATATAGCGTAACTTAATTACTTAAGACTCTACTGAGGTTGCTGCATATTTTCATGTTTTATCTTAATTTTAACAGTAGAATCGTACAATAAATGCAAGGAAAATTATAGCAATGAATGGTAATACATTGCTACTTAATGCCTTATACCTTAATAAATTTTGCTGTATATATACCCCTAAATATATTTGCATGTTTTAGCTCAATTCGAACCATGGAATAGTACAATTAAATGCAAGAAAATTTATTGTCATGTTTGGTAATATAGTTCTACTTGATTGCCTAGTACCCTAATAAGGTAGCTGCATATATGCACTTAAATATATTTAAATGTCTTAGCGCAATTCGAACCATAGAATAGTACGTTTAAATACAAGAAAAGTTAAAGGATTGTGTGATAAAAAAGTGTTGCTTGACAGCTTACTACCCTACTAATGTTGCTGCATATTTCAATTTAAATATATTTTCATGTTTCAGTTCAATTCGAACCATAGAATAGTACAATTAAATGCTAGAAAATTTATAGGATTGTGTAATAATATAGTGTTATTTAATTGATTGATACCCTAATAAAATTGCTGCATCTATGCACTTAAATATATTTACATGTCTTAGAGCAATTTGAAACCATAGAATAGTATATTTAAATACAAGAAAAGTTAAAGGATTGTATGATTAAATAGTGCTACTTGATTGCTTACGACCCTACGAATGTTGCTGCATATTTGAATTTAAATATATTTTCATGTTTCAGCTCAATTTGTTCCATAGAATAGTAACAAAAAAAATTATAGTAGTGTTCGATAATGTAATGATCTTTAATTGCTTAATACCCTAATAGGGTTGCTGATTATTCACACTTCAATACTGTTCAGCGTGAACCAATATTTGTTTATAATAATGTATTGAAGATTGAAAGAAAATCTTACTCATATGTAGGTTTAGTTTCACTCCACCCATACAAACTGTGCACATCATAATGTAAATACGTATCCTTGCCATTTGAGTGAATACTATCCATGCAAAGTGTTTTCATTGACAACCTCGAACTTCCACCACGTTTCACTAAAATAAGATTCATTAAAATATAAAATTTAGCAGAAAATTAAATTTTCACTTTTTTTTTTTTACTTTCAATTATCAGTCAAACATTTTGTGCAATTGTGCTTGTATTTGTATCAGTACAAAAAATTTTAACAATTTAATATTCATTGGATTTGTCAATATCGTTTTGTAAGCTTTACATGAAGTCGAATTAAAATCCTTTCTTAAGATGAAAGCAACACTAAAACTATCAAAGGAAAAGAATTTGTTTTCCTTACATTTTTTGAAAGTTCACAGTATAAAATTAATGTATCAAATAATTGGATGTGTTTGGGTGATAGTTCTAAAAGAACTACGAAAATTATGGTACACGGAGAAAAACATTTTGGTGAAATTACTTAACTGTATAATAGTGATATTTCTCGTAAAAAAAAATTTAATTCTGGGTTATAAAACCAAAATATGTGGTATTTAAATCATTGATTTGGTAAATTTTGCGTTCATATGGAAAAAAGTTTAACGGAAATTCTGATTTTCAAAATTGTAGTCTTTATTACCACACATTTAATAAAAATATAAATCTGAAAAGTAAATTTAATTGTAAATTTTTATACCATGTTCTAAAGTATCAGGATTAAATTACCAAATTTTACCAAGTATTATAAAACCATATTTTATCGTTAATTTTGCCGAAGCGCTTCGGTAAAAATTACCGAGCTTTTTGATGTTCCTATTGAACAAGAAACACACACTTTATCTACAATTTATCACATTCTAGTAGTTTAGAACCATACTCTTTTTCTCAGAGCACCGCCTTGAATTATATTAATAGACCATTCAAGTCTTACGTAAGCATTTGATAGAGGTTGTTTTGTGATTTGCTTATTTTTGCTAATAATAGGAGAGAGGGTGCATTATAACCAAAAATATGCTTACGTTATATTTTTTTACTTACGAGGGTTGTAAGGAGGGTATTCATAATCACTCTCCGGACAATTTAATGACCAACATTTCTTATCATTTGGATCTGCGCAATAAAATTTATCATCCCCATTAGTTCCAAAATTAGCAGGTTCATTCATATCCTAAAAAACATTAATTTTTTTTAGAAGTAAAATTTTTACATCCATAAAATAGTTTGCAAACTATAAAAATATACACATATTTAGATACACAGCTTAATCTTCATCTTAAAAGGATCATAAAAGCATTCAGTTTCAACTTCAATAAAGTACTAAATATGTAATGATTGTTTATTGAAAAATTAATGATTGAACTTTTTGAAAACTTTAATTGGTTAATTTGTTGTTTTTGAAACTATTTTTTAACCAAAATTCTGAATCATAATTGTTTGAAGTTTTGGCTATGGGACAAACTTAGAAAAAGGATTTTTTTCTATTGAATTTTAATAACTAGTAACTTCAAAATGAAATTAAACTTTAGTACTCGTAAATAACTTGAGAGGAAAACTAATATTCCAAACTAAAACTAATGATTAAATGATTATAAGACATTTTTAAGAAATTTTCAAGCCAAATACATTCTTTTTCTCACAACCCACTATTGTTCACGTTGTCAAAAAGTCAAAATTTTTAGGGCAAATGTTTACAGATTTATAAAGCATAGTTTATAGAATGTATCATTTTTTTCGAGAGCTCTTCGGATAGTAGCTACGCACAATTGAAGCTGTCCCATATGAAGTTACACACAGTTTTGATAGCTTCGAGTGGGACTATAATAAAACAGGTTTGTGATAAATATTATAAGAAATTAAAGTATCTCTTAATCTTAAAATGAAATAAAGAAAAGTTTAAAGGTTAAATTTTTTACTAAGATTAGTTCAAGAAGATGAATAATTTTTATTAAATTAATTTTTATATCAGTTAACTATTTTAATAAATATATATTAATGGAACGAGAATTTTAGCTTCAAGTGACTATATTTAAAAAACTATCTTTATCATATTATTTTTTAATAAAAAAATAACAAAAGAATTACTTACTATCCATATACCATCAAATTCAAGTTCCTTGTGAAATTCTACAAAATTATTGATCCACCATTTCTTAGTTTCTTCAAGAAAAAAATCGGGAAATGCAACTGTCTCATTAGGCCAAACCTGAAAAAAAAATTTGTGTATCTCAAAAAAAGAAAATAAATACATTAACTGCACAAAATCCAACTATAACCTTCTTTTATTAACATCAGAAATAATGACCGTTAAAATGAAGTTTTCAAAAATAATAACAGGAGAAAGTGCTTGAAAAATGTCACAATAATGAATATTAGAGAAAAATAATTTATAAATTAATTACATATCATGATGTTAATCATAATGCATAATTAATAATTAATCATTATAGCAAAAATATTAAAACAAAAAATAGGTTCACAAGACATTTAAATGGCTGCAACAAATGTTATTCGTTACATATTGTAAAATAAAGAGTAGAAACAACTATATCTTGAGTAATAACAGTAATAACATGATCTTATCTTATTATCTTGCAGTAATAACATCTTATTATCGGATGTAATATTAAGAGATTTACAAATATAAAAAAAAATAATATATATTATTACGTATATGGTTTACTACGTATTATTGCAGAAAAAATGCTTAACATGTTTACTATCAAATAGTTAGTTAAATGTTTGAATACGTTTTTGTAACATTACTTATGACAATACACATTAAAATAGATGCATAAAGACAATTGATTTCATATTTGTTTATTTTAAAATTAAAAATTACTTCTGACTTAAACGCGTAGAAAAAGTACTTTTTTTTCTATTTGAAACCCTTATTTCCGTTTTTCTTTTAACTACAATCCAACATTTAAAGCATTTTTATTGCGTATATAATGCGTAGCTAAACAATATTTACTAAATAGTTGAACATACTCTTCCAAATGTGACATTTAAATCTTGAACCTCTGCTGGGAACATAGATTTATCCCAAGATGGCGATCGCTTTACATAAACATTATCCTTTATTCCAGATTCATAAGGTTTATATCCAGTCTTGACAGCAATAGCTGGGTCCTGTAATAATATATGAATTCAATCAGTACTTTTAAATTAAAGTCTCGTTAACTTAAGAGCAATTAACATCATCTTCATTCAATGAAAATTGTCATTTGTTTTCACTTCTGGAAAATAGATATGTTTAACAAAAAATTCTTCAAATAATATTTTCTACCTTAAAGATGCCACTAAAAACTTCAACATGCGTATTATTTTCTGTTATCGACTTTCTTATTCAATTAGATTTCGGGATACGGTACAGTTCATTTTTATGCATGTCTGTAAATGCATATTTATATATTTTTAAGTTAATGCTGAGATTCATTCTTACTGAATCTTCTGTTCCAAGTTCATCATTTATCAATGAATTACCTCTAAATGTGTTAAAATATCTTAAATAACATCATTTGAAAAGATTAAAATTAAAAGCAAAGTATTAAAATTAAACTCAAAATTACTAACGAAGATACACAAGACGTCCCTAACCAATGAAGAATATATGTTTTGTATGGTTAACACTTCGAATTCTTTGATCCAAGAAATACGATTGGTCAAAATTTTTTTTAGGAAATCAATATCAACTATTTTCAGCATAATAATTATAAAAATTATGAATACTACGGTTATGTTTAGCTCTACTTTATGGTTCATCCTCTTCAAGGAAACACTTTAAGTTTTTTAATTATTTGACTTAAACATTTGTTAACAAACAATGTTACATAACTTTAAATATAAACATTTCAAAACTTACGAATTGCTAAAACGTTTAAAATTTCATTTAATTTTAAATTTTATGACTAAAATTTAACAAAAAAGATAAAAAAAGAAATTCAGCATACGACAATAATGATCCATTTCAATCCATGCTCTTGCTTAGTCTGTTTAACATACTCAGCTAAGCCTTTAAAAGTTTCTTTATTATAGGTAAAGTCTTTGTTTCCAGCCATGTGATCAATATCCAGAAATTGAACATCCTTAAAGAATAAAAAAATGACAGTGTTAGCGAAATTCCGAATTAAAGTTAAGGGGAAAGAACGATTTTTGTCCATTTTTCACAAAAAAAGCAGATTGAATCTCCATCTGTTGCATATTGGTGATTACTAAATTTTGACAAATCACTAATGTGGAAGATTGGTTCTCTTCAAAAGTTATTATACAGTGAAAATGAACCATGCTGGGGAAAAAGGGATCCTGTCCACGCATAGACAAGGAGAACAGTATAGTAAATATAGTAAAGAAGACGTTGGGAGTAGTGGGGAGGAAATATTGTTCGGGAAGGAATTTTGAGGAAAAGGGGTTTTTCTCCAGCCAAGTTTCGTATTTTATACTTTTTTCGCATCAAAAATTATAAATTTTGCTTTTAAATTTTTAGGGGGGATACATACTTGCGACATTCCTGCATTTTCTTTATTTTCATTTTTACGATTTTAAGCCACTGCTTCCGCCTGAAAATTCTCAAATCTTGAAATTCGTTTTCCCGCGAATCAGCTTACGTGGACATAAATCATTTCTTCACCTTAATCTTTAATTTGTTGAAACTCCGTAGTATATTTTCTATGTTTTTTCACATCCTTTAGGTTCACAAGACATTTAAATGGNTTACTCGTTACTTTTTAAAAGTAACGTTGCCATGTATGCATATATATATATATATACACATATATATATATATATACACGATTGTGCCGTGATTCTTGATTTCTGAAACAAAATAAGAAAAAAAATCTTTCCTATATCAAAGTATTTTAAACATATCTGAATGTATCTGAAGCGTTTCCAATATATGAAAATATTTGACGTTCTAAAAATAAATTATTAACATTTATTCTCAGAAAAAATAATCCTGATTATCCTGAAGAATGAAATGACTTAGATCCTTAAATAAAAAATTAATATATAAACATCCAATTTCAAATAGAAGTTCAAACTTATTGGCTAGATATTTCACGATCAAACCACGGAATATTTTACTGAGTGAAATACTAATTTGAATAGATTTTTAAAACTTTTTGAATCAAATATAGGAACAGCTATAGGTTTTTAGCAATTCATAACTTAAAAAAGATTTCACATTTTATCTTAAATCAAAAATTTGTATTGAAAACTATAAAAATTATTTTTAAAATATATCTTTAAATACTATATCTAACTATTTCGTTGAAAAATATTTTTTAACATTTCTCATTAAAATATTAACTTTAAATTAGTTCAAAATATTGATTATATTAAAAAAGACATATATGCTCTTTTTAGATTAGAAACAGGCTTACAACAATAGCTTGTTTTAACAACTAGTCCTGTTTGTAATTAATAAAAATTAAATAGTGCTTCCGATATTTAAAAAGTATTTTTTTTTTCAAAATTAAAAACAGCATACTAAGCTATGAGTCTCGTTTCTCACTTTATAAAACTAACAAGAGTAATACTAGGAGATCCACCAAATTAAAGCCAGTAATACTATAAACACGTTTGAATCTAATGCTTCTAGCAGATTGGTTTGCTAAACTTCATCTTTAAACAATGCAAAAGCTAGAAAATTTCAGAATGCTGAACATAAAGGAAGTAAAAATGTATTTTAAAAATAATTAATTGTTTTATTCTCGTACTTGAGGAATTTTAGCAGCTCGTGTTCTTTCAACTACAGCTTTCAGATTTTCAATTTTGTTGTAGCCATAACGAGACAGCTGGAAGCCCAATCCCCAATAAGGTGGCATCATCGGTCTTCCTATAAGCTAAAATATACATTAAAACATCAGGAAATTTTCAATTAAAATTTAAAAAATATTTCAAAAGATGATAGAACGAATCAGTATTAAAACTCTCAACGTAAACAACATCATAGATAATTAAATAATAAGCACTTACTGATGTGTATAACTGTACAACATGTTCCGGATTGTCACCGATAAAATAAAATAAATCCAAAACACCTCCAATTGTTCGAAATGATATCGCTGGAGCAGGCATCAAAGTAGCCTCTGCAAATATTAAATCAAAATTAATTTTAAAAAATTAATTTCAATTTTCAATTGAAAGATATTTTCAAAAAAATGTTTAATTAAGAAGTTTTTGTGTATTTTCTTTTTAAAGAATTTAAAAAAAGTACAACACAAGCTTTTGCCTTATTTTCTCTTCGTTTTATTCATCATTATCTATGGCTCGACAGCCCAAGATGGGCCTTGGCTTTCTCAAGACGTTTTTTCCCAGCTAACCTTTTTCCTGCTTGTGTTTTCCAATTTTTAGTTAAGACCAAAAGGTCCTTTTTTTTATTAATATAGTTTAAAAATTTATATTACAAAAATTAATTTAAAAAATACTTAATTTAAAAATTACTTAAATAATATTTATAATTAAATATATTTTATTATAATTTTCAAAAAAATGTCTTAGATTCCTCAACTATGACTATATTGCAAATGCTTTGTTTCTCGAATCAATTTTTCAATTTATTTTTTCGATGGAGAATCTGAAATACAAGTCTATTTGAGGACTACACAAAAAATATCAGATATAGGTTACTTCAAGATCGTTTTTCACTATTTCTTTAAACTGCTTCCTAATTTAGTAACACTTTTTAAATTAGAAACTTATTATGAAATTTGCGATCTTTATTGTGATGTTAATGAAATATTGCGATGTTTTCGATTTTGATACGTAATGCAAAACTTTTTTATCAAATTTATTTAAAAAATTTATTGTGAAAAACTCGCGTTTTTTTTCTTTTAATTTTGTAATTAGTATGATTTTAAAACAAATAAAAATGTGTGGTATTTATTATAAGCTTTTATTACTTTCTTTCAATTTCTCGGAATTTCAATTCTTTTGTGATAAAGACAAAAACTTTTTGACTAGAAAGTAGAAAAAAGTAGAAGATAAAGAGGTGTTCTCAATCATCTCCCTTTGTACACATTTTCAAAATCCTTCTCAAAAATAAAGTAAATAAAGTGAATGAATTCGGTGGAAAATTCGAATTTAAGTGTGACATATACAAAAATGTATAATAGTCTGCGCAATTTCGAATGAAAAAAAAAGATATTCAAAACATCGAAATGATTAATAATTATTCCAGATGAAGTTTGAAGGTGTCTTGAAAAACCTCCTTTCACATTCTCTAAGTTTATTTCGCATTATGAAAAAAAAGCACTGTCAAAACTACCAGAATAAGGTAACATTTACCGTATTACTGGCTATATGAAAAAAGCCAAGAAAAGCTCGATAATTTTACCAAAGCGCCTTGATAATGATGTTTTCCTTGTAAAATTAAGAATGAAGTATAGTTTTTATAAAATGTGATAATACTTCGCAATTATATCATGATACCTTAGAGCATGGCATAAAAACTATTTATTCGGTAAAACCAGTTTTTCATTTTACATTTTTTACTAAGTCTGTGGTAATAAGAACAATAATTTTAAAAACTAGAATGTCTGGTGAACCAAAACCATATAAAGAGAAAAATTTCCTAATGAATGGTTTAAGTACATATATTTTGATTTTAATAACCAGAAATATGCTTTTTTTTTCAGAAATGTCTCATTTCTATACAGTATGGTAATTTCTTTTTCCGTGCGGCTAACATATCTTTAGGTCTTTAATTTTGATTACCTCATTAAATGATTCGTCAGATTTTGATTAGGTTTTTGCTTTTCCTCTCACTTAAACATTAACAGCCCTAGTGTATATTTTTGGTTCATTTATGATAAGTATTTTAAAAAATATACCTTTAGAACGATAATAAGAAGCCTGCATATTCTTACCCATTGCATTGCTGTTTAGGAAAAGTACACCATGACTTTTAGAATTTTTTTCCAAGCAAGTATAAAATGGATGAACACCATATAAGTTTATTTGTCCCTATAAATAGAATATACATTTCAAATAATATCATTTAAAAGAGGAGACAAACCTTTAATTAAATGTCATTTATATTCAAATATAAGTTTAACACAGTTTTCATATCATAAAATAACTGTACTTAAAGATCTTTTCCAACTATGCATAGCTTGCTCGGAAAAAATATCAATTCGTTCCATTCTGACAACTCTTTCTTAGTGCGAAAATTTTTATGGCAATGAGTGTATGAAATTAACTGTAACATTGGTATTTCACAAAAAGTTTAAGTTTGATAGAAAACAATTTTACCTGGTCATTCTAGTGCAAAATAAACAATATTATAGTTAGCAGGTTGTGTAAATATATTAAATTAACTGCAATATAAAGCTTTTACAGAAAATCAAGGCTCGAAACGTGCTCCGTTTTTCAACTGAACAATAAACAATATTACAATTGTTAGTAAATTGTCCACAATGTAAAATTAACTGTAATTTGAGCATTTTAATGGAGATAAAAGTTTAAAAAAGAAGAATTTTACCCCCTTGTGTTTTTCGAGTTCTGAAGAATAAATAATTTTTTAATAGCTAATAAGCTCATAGGAAATTGATAACAATATGAAGAGTTTTACTGGAGATCAAAGTCTGAATAATTGGAAATTAGCTGTTATATGTAATATTTAAGGGAAGTCAGTCAGAGAACTATTGTGTCTTATTCTTTCTTTTTAGTGTACATTAAACAATATTACAATAATTGATAAGTTTTGAATAAAGTAAAAGTAACTCTAATATGGATACTTTGCAAATAATCTAAGTTTGAAAGGGAACAATGTTGTTGTTAAATTGACTCCTTTTAGGGCTAAACAATAAATAAATTTGCAATAATAAGTAGGAGCTGCAAATTTCGAAATTGATTACACTATTTCTATTACAAAACTTGAGAAAATTTATAAAGGAATTAGAATTAATAGAATACGCATTGTTGGAAGTATGTTGATGAAATTAATATCCAATAAATGAAGAGTGAAAAATAATTCATTTTTATTGCCTTTTGATAAGTAAAAGGACTTATATTAAAGAATAAAAATAATTTTGTCGAGGCAGCTTAAACAGAAATTCTGGAAGAGGCATAAGATACTTATTTATTTATTATTTACCTATTTTTTGAAAAAAAATTACGTTTGAGAAAAGGATTTAGCAATAACTATAAAATATTTAAACGCACATTATTTAGGAATCCGTTTATTATACTCTCATTTAACTCAGTTGGAAAAAAATCAATTTCAGTAACTATATATTAAATAGAAACATCAATTCAAATATAATTTCAAAAGCAGATAGCAAATATGAACTTTGTAAAGGAAAAAAAATTGACATATTTGTAGGGTTTTTTTTCTTAATCCAATTTAAAATTATTTGTAGAAAAATATATTTGCCAAAGTAAACTAATAAACAAGCAATTCAAGGTTTATTTTTGGATGAAGTAGAAAATGAAAATACACTCAATGATATCATCCAAAAAAATATATGTAAATATAACTATTTTTCACTTGAAAACCTTACTTAAGCCACTTGAGTTAAAATGCACTTTGATAATAAATAAATGATTAGATAAATAAAGTACTTGTTTTTGAGGGATAATATTTCAATTAAACGTATAATTTTAAATTGAATATTAATGCAATATTGCGTCTTACCTTAGATAGTTATTTATTAAATGTTTTAGATCGAATAAACATATATGTTAAAGATAAACCGTCGAAAACACTATCTTCAAAATGTTCTTTGTTTTTTCCTTAAATGAAAGTATCTCATCTTTAAAATGCTAAATTAACTTGGGTTGCATAAATTTTTTTTTAGAAACTCGTTTTTGAGGTTGAGAAAATGCAATATTGCAAGCGAAACTCTGTGCACTTTCCGACTATCTAGGGTACTTAAATCTCTGTTATACCTTCATTCTATAGGATAATGAAAGTTTCAATCATTTGCTTTCCACTATAATCTGAATTTATATCTTCATTAAAATCGAAATAGAATTTATCAATCCAAGCAGAATTTGTTATCAATCAAATTGTGGACTTTTTTCCTCGGACACTGCGTTTTATACTTCTTTCCCGAATAGCGGTAGCGAATTTTTTTTCTTATTCGAAGTTTCAATTAATTTCCAACTTAAACAAACTGACAGACTAAAAAGAAGAAAATAATAGAATAAAATAAAAATCTAAAAAAAACTTCGCTTTTCAAATAGACCAAAATGGGTAACATAATTTTATTTTGGTCGGAACTAAAATTAAAAATATACATAAGACACAACACACTTTTTTCCCCCAAGTCTTTTAAAAAAAGCTAAGCAATGCATTTCTCATTTCCACAACAAAAACGAATTTCTTTTTTTTTTTTTTTTGTCAATTTGAAGAGAAAAAAAAACTTTTTTTATTTTATTTTTTTATTTCGCTGTATTGCTTTAATTTTAAGTACTTGCAATAAATTCTTATAATGATCTTATGGAAAATTTTTAAATTATAGCAAAGTAATTTAAATTTCAACGATTAAATGTTTCAACTTAAATGTTTTACTGTACAAACTACAGAATTATTGCATAAAATAAGTTTTAGGGCCCGGTTCATTTCAAATTTCTGACATCAATGCTAAGTAATTTAAATCTAAATGATAAAGTTTCAATTTAAATGTTTTACCGTACAAATTGCATAATAATTAAAGCCTTTTTAGGGTCCGGTTCATATCAACAATAATCACTTCATAGACTTCACTTCATAAACAATTCATAGTACTTCAACTAATCCTAATTTTCTTTTAAGTTAATGTTTCGAAGCAAATTATTTCAAACCGAAAACTGCGTTCATTGTTTCATGAGAAATTTTATATTTAAAAAAAAAAACTCATTATTTTTTTATTAAATTGTCTATAAGTAAATGAAATTTAAACTTGTGTAAATTAAGATTTTAATTCACGTAATTAGTTAAACATATATGATAAGCGATATTCGTTAAGTGATATAAACACTAAAAAGTCTGAAGATTGTTGTATATCTAGAAAGTCTGTAGGAGCAGGTCTGGCCCTTCCCAGATTGTTGACGTGTAGATCAGTTAGACAGTCACACTCTTAAAATATAATCATAATTTAATTAATAGGAAATATATTAGTGACTTGGTCATCAAAATTCTATGGGATTTCATTTGATTTGAATACTGAAAGTATTTGATTACACTGACTTAACAATTATATTTATGCGTTAGTTTCTTAGATAATTAAATTCCTTTTTTCAATAAATAGTAATTGCAGATATGTTGAAAAAAATTTTTTTAATTCAAACTGGGACACGTTATACCTTTAAAAGGGTACCTTATACCCTAACCTACCTGGAGTTATGGACCACTCTGGCCCCTACAGTAATTCTTGGTATAAGGTTCTATATATCGTTCCTATAAGGCTAACACAGGAATGATTGGGCACTAAATTGGATCAAATTTTATTTTATTTTATTTTATAAATGGCGTTGAACAGCCCGACACAATTAAGAGTTGACAACTATCAATGTTCAACCCCGTAGCCTTGTAAGTTTGAACCCAATCCAGAAGACAAGGGAACTCCTAGATCAATTATTGGGAGAAACTATCATTCATGGCCAAATTTTTTATGAAACTAACCCGCATTTGTGTTATATGGAGAGGAAAACCACGAAACCCTCCCACGGTTACCCCGACAGCAAGGGGACTGTAGTCCATGATCCGTGTACTACTGGGTATATTTTACGCCAGCACTGTGGTCAGTGAAAGTCGGGTGCAGAATACATATCAACCAGTCATCGCTGGGATTCGAACCTGAATCGCCTGATTGGGAGTCGAGCACTCTATCCCCTGAGCACTACTGCTCAACTGAATCAAATTATGAAAAGTCAGGACTACTCAATATTTTCAGTATATTTTTTGAATTACATAGCAATAAAATTAAAGAGAGGCGCAAAAATAGTCCCAGTCGTCTTTCTAGTGTTGAAAAGGAAAGAAATAACAACTAACAAATAAATAAAAATAACATTAGGTGCATGACGTTTTATAATTCCTATTTTTAAATACATTTTTATCGCACTTCCTAAAATTCTATACATTTTTAAACATCAAGATTTGAAATCCGACAAAAAAAAATAGGAAACTTTTTGAAAGAGATAGCATTTATGCGCATGTTTTCATAAATCGTATATAGTTTCGCAACTTACTTAGGTGAAACAATCAAAAATTATTCATTGTCATTGGCATTGTATTTCTTTCTCTATTAACGCTTCACATGTTTTGATAATACAAGTGCGCGTTCTTATGCATCGATATTTTCTAGAAGATTGCGATTTATTAGCATTAACTAAAGCGGTATAAATTGCAAATTCATCCAGTTCCGCTACCAAATGCATTAATGAAAAACTAATTATATAATCTCATTATTTTATTCTTAGCTACTGCATTTTTTAAAGCAATTATTCAATTAATAATAAAGTTTATGCGTTAAATCAATCGATATCCCTTTAGAGTACTTTTAAATATTTTTACTTCAAATATTTTTACTTTAAAATATTTCCTACTTTTTCACTCTTTTTCAAACATCAGTATTAACCCTTTGCTTACGGTGTATCATCTGTACCATCACATGTGGTCCATATGTTGTACCAGCCGTAAGCAAATGGTTAATAATTTTCTTTACTGAGAAAAAAATATGGTTGAAACTACCAAAATGTGGTAACATTTACCATATTTCAGGCTCCATTGAAAAACCAAAAAAGCTCGATAATTTTTACCAAAGTTCTTCAGTAATGATTTTGGTGAAATTTACAATAAAATATTTATGCTTTAGTATTAAAATGTGATAAAAATTTGTCAAATTTAATCATTTTATAATACCTTAGAGCAGGAAATAAAGACCACTTATTCGGTTGAATTTACTTTTTAGTTTTGTCTTACTAAATGTGCGTTAATAAGAACTATAATTTCGAAAACCAGAATTTCCGATATACCGTTTCCATATGAACGAAAATATAGCCAAATGAATGATTTTAATACCGTATATTTGGGTTTCATTAACCAGAATTACGGTTTTCTTTTTTACCAGAAAAGTCATTACGGTACAGTAACTTTATAAGAATTTTTTTTCTACGTGTATATTTCACACAGACGGGTGTTCTAAAACAGACAGAATAATCAGAAAATCATTGAAAAGAAAGCGGGGTGTAATATAAATATACGATTTGCTGTGTCTAATTAGAAAACCAGTTATTTTATTCTCAGCAATTTTGAAAATGAATTACACAACTTGTCAGCAAATGGCGCTTGAAACTATTAGACAATGTTTTTAAAGCATTTGCAGTAACAGCGTGACTCAAGTTTGGACAAAAAAGAATTATAATGAATTACAATATACCCTCTCTGGAACCCTGTCTCGTGAAAACATGGGCCAAGAAACGAAGTTCAAATCATGTCTCAGTTTTTCCCGGGTGTGCTCTCCAAGTCCAAAAATGTAGTTGGATGGAAGATAGCTGGCTATTTGTAGATATTTGTCACTCATAACCAAACCTCCAATGCTAGTATCCCACCTGAAAAATAATAACTTATTAATTTTTTAAGAATTAACTGAAAATGAACAAGAGAAATTGTAGTTTTTTGCTACTTCAACTTTTGAGCATAGATAAACTGGTATTGAGATTTCTTTTGCCGTTTTCTTTAAGTTCTCTAGCTATCTCGTTATACACCGAAGAGCCATTGCATTATGACCAACCTGCTAATAACATGTAAGACCACCTTTAGCCCTCAAAAGGCTGCTAGCACCCACCGTGGCATTGATTCCACAAGGTGCTGATAGGTAGTCTGAGGTATCTGATACCAAGCACTCACCAACTGGTCCTGCAATTCCCTCACATTCCGAGGGGGTAGCATGGCATCGCGAATTTGGTTTTCCAAGTAGGACCACAAATGCTCTATTGGATTAAGGTCAGGTGAATTTGGGGGCCAAGTCATGACTTGAAAGTCACTGGAATATTCCTCGAACCAATCCATGATGATTCGACCCTTATGACATGGTGTATTATCCTGTTGGTAAACACCATCCCCCTCTAGAAGAACTGTTGCCATGAATGGGTGAACCTGATCTGCAATTATGTTCAAGTAGCTTACAGACGTCAGGGATTGTTCTATGAGGATTATGGGTCCTAATGTGCCCCATGAAAACATTGTTCCTGGGCGAGAAACCATGGGTGGTCATAATGTAATGGCTCTTCGGTGTACACTGCCAATAGTACTCGATTTTTACTAATAAAATATCTTCTCTGGTACAAGACTTGAATCAATATTATTTTTCTTCAGTTAAGTATCAATTATTACCTCAAGCGTGTACATTTTTTAAATCCATTTATGCAGAGGATTCTTAAAATAAAAATTAAAGGTAGTTTTTACGGAGCTTCTTGCATATAAATCACAAAACAATAAAATTTACATATATATTTGATCAGGGTTAAATATATTCGATGGAGAAATATTTATTAAAGATAAGAAAAATTACTATCATAAAACCAGAAAAAAAAATAACGGAATAAATGTTTTAGTATATTTAGGTACAAGGTGTCCAAAATAGATTGACTTTTTTCAAACAAAAAAATGGCTAAAAGTTTAAAAAAATGCAGATCATTTATGTGACGCGGCATATTTTTTCCCTCCCAGAATATCTTCAAGTATTCTTCGAAAGATGGTGTTGCAAATAGTTAAACGTTAAATTAAAGAAAGTTAATAATAAATTATGCCAAATAACAGCACGCCAAATTACGACATATGGGTGAGAATTATGGTCGATGTTATTGTAATGGGAGTTTTATCCATTAAAAAATTTCAAAAATTTATGGTGTGGTTTTAAATTACTTACCTTTGATTTACAAGTTTGCTACTTACAGCTCCATCTATTGAAAAAAATTTGATCTAAAACTCGAAACTCGAAGAAGGAATGTTTATGCTCTGCCACATAAATTTACTGTTAGATTTTTCTTAAATATTTTCCTATAATGAATTTTTACCATTTAATGTTTTAAAACCACAAGTGTAATATAGAGTAACCAGAAAATACTTACAGTACTGTTCCATCATTTCGTTCAATTCTGTAATTGAATTTTTGAGGAGCATCTGATAGAACTACTTTGTAGCTTAGTTTGCCGGTATTCACGGATGGCTTGTTTTGTAAAAGAGGGAATGTATCCTGAACTGGAACTTCGTAGCGTTTCTCTTTGCTATCCCGAAGCTGCAAAATGAAATATTTTACTTCAAAATACTAAAAAAACACAGGTAACAAAAATGCTAAAGTGATTTTGAGACAAAACAGAATTAGTTTTTATTGAATATTAAATTATTTAATTTATATTTCAAAAACAAATATTTCCAAATTATGAGTCAAAACATCATCAAACCATCATTTATAAATCGAAAAGCATCAGAGAAGAGTTAAAAGGGGTTTACTACTATCAAACTGGTTTTGATATTGTTAACCCCAGCATCCTTAATAGTGATTCGACTGATACCGTTTTTGTCTTTTCCCTTATTTAAATATTAATTTGCTCTCCCTAAGGTGTATATTTTTTTCCCACCTTTCTGCCAAGGATTCTAAAAATATTAAAGATAATCATTACGGAAGTAAAATTGCAAGTAAGTAACGATAATGTAATGCATGATAATGTAATAAAACTTACGATAATTACGATTTTGGGGGAAATCTTAACTTTTTGTATCCATCAGACTAATTTTGGAATTTATACTGATTTTAGAATTCAAATATTACACGAAAGATGCTGTTCATCTTTTTCTGAAAGTACACTTTAATTTTAATATAAATTCGTTCTTGTAAGTTAAACTAAGTTTAGATATCAAACGAAATATCAAACAAATATAGTTAAATATCAAACAAATATTATTTCTTTTCTAAATCAGCTGCTTTCATTTTAAACACTTTACCAAAATATTGAAGCTTTTTTAACCAAAAGTATTTTTTAAAACATATAACAGAAACAATTAATGGCACTTTCTGGAGTAGGATATGTTAAAATGTTGATATGCAGTTGTTGGCATGAGTGTTAAATATCAATTTTCTTATACTAAATATAGTTCATAAATTGAGTGAAAGTCTTCCCCGGCATATTTACGCAATTTTTAATTGAAGATTTTCCTATAAACATTGTCATTTGTGGACAACAGCTGCAGTTTCTATGGGAATGGCCAAATGTAATTATAGGTATTTTTGAAGTAATATGAAAATCATTCATAAGAAATACCGAATGTCTCAAAAATAACCGACAATTTGAAAAATCTGATGGAAAATGTATGGTTTGCTGAATGCCGTCTATGAAACAATGATTATGACTCTCACCAAGTTCTAAACTTAGTTCCTAAGTTTGTCAGCAGATGTCGCAGCTAACTATTAAAAATATGCTTCCCTAACAATGTTAGTCCAACCAAACTAAATTATTTGCTTTTGTTAAAAGACTACGTCACGTTATTGTTGAAAATTATCACTATTCTGAAGAAAAAAATTACTATTTTTATTATTCGCGATCGCAACGCTCGAGTACGCCGTCTAGCGGGAGCCTGTAAATATCAGACATTAATTTATCACGTTTTCATTTAGTTCCATCGAAATCATTGACAGAATCAGACGCCATTTTTTAGCAGCAAATAAGAAACAAAATTTCCCTAAGGAAAAGGCCGAAGAACTTGAAAAAAATCTCCAGAATATTAGTAAATCTTTCAGGAACAGAACACGCCAAACATTNCCACAATAAAGAAGGAACGTTGCAATGCTACGTGCTACATTAACGACGTCTCTAGAGTAACTGAATAACTGTTCATATAGAAATAGCAGGTATTAGTCTCATACAACAACGCCCCCTATAATTCGTTGCGATAGCGAATTTAGTTTCACCGTCTGCTTAAAAATTTTGAAGCAGATTTTAAAAAACTAACAAAATAACTTATTTCCAAAGCAAATGCAGTGAACCATACATTTCTATGAACTTCCAATTTTCTTAAATAGATTTTTTTAATCAATGGTCACTTTTGCGACACTCATAAAAAAACATATTAAAATGCATAGCATCTAAGATTACAATGCAGTTTAAATTTCAAATTGCATCTTACTTTGACTCTTAAAATATTTTCTGTAATGTAATCAACTTCTACGGTGATTTCTTCGAGACTGGGTCCATAAGGTGTACCTTTTGATCTGCTTTTTAATTTGCTAACAGAGCCCTTATCTTTTTTCGTGGTTTCTGTTAAAGTGTATCCATAATCATCTTTCTTCATATAACAACTCGGTCCTTTTTGAACTTTTTGAAAACTGCAACCATGTTCAAGACATGCGGATTCACCTGCAATTGTTGACAAAGTATACGTTAATTTTGCATGCAGCGTAATCCTAAGATTTCTGTCCTAAAAGTGTACGTAGTCCTTACCCTAGGATTATGAGGCATAAAAGAGACATGTATTAAAAAGCAGCACTACCTAACAAATAGCGCAAAAAGATTGGGTTGAACAGAATCAAACAAATCTAAACATGAAGTAGATTCGGTTGCAGTTAATTCCTCGGAAACGACCGATCAAACGTAGAGAAAAATACATTTTCGTGTTACATAATCTGTTCAGAACATAAATATCAAGATTTATCTTTTTAATTGGAAAAAAACAGCAACGAGAACTCATCCAATATTATTGAAGGTGTACATTTTCAAAAAAATTGGTTCGATGTTGAACCTTAGTATCAGTACCAAGAATCATAATACAGTGCAAAATTTCAGCAACTATATTTAGGTGTTGAATTGAACCGCATTTTAGTTCAAATTGAATCATGTTATTGTGAAATCAATTTTAAGAAGCCCCATAGTATATTTGAATAAAGATAGGATATACTTTGCGTAAGTATGAATAATGGTAACTAACGCGAATAAGGCGCAAATAATTACACAAAAATGGACACATTCTCATCATAATTAGTCATTTTAGTCAATTTGTGTTTCGACACAGTGGCGTACGCAAGGGAGGGGTTTAGGGGTTTTAACTCCCCCCTCGAGCTCAGACAAAATGGTAAAAATGAAAATTTTAGTAGAAGTAATTTTAGTAGTTTATTTGCCTTATGCCTACTTTTTTTTCTCACGGTATTTCTCAGAACACTGAAAAAACATTTACTATAATAGGGTTGTACTTTTGAAACCAAATTCACCTGATACTGTTACGGACTGGTTTCTTTGTGTCCTGCCAGTCGCGATAATTTTCGAGACTGGCTTTCATTCGCGAAGTCTTTACGCGATGATTCTGGAATCCTATACGTTCTGTCGTGTTTGAGACAATTCGAGAATTTTGGAGTTGCGATGAAAATTTATATAAAAGAGGGAACGGAGAACAGTGGAGTTTATTAGTCAGACTAAGAGTTATCTCTGCCGTTTGTCTTTCGGAGCTCGTTGCTAAATCTGATTTGTTTTGTCTTAACAAAAAGTTCATTCAATCGCCGAACCTGTCATCGTCGTTATTTCGACTAGTGAAGAAATCAGTAACAATACTATTGGAGATACTGAGCTCGTTGAAGTTATTCATTCCAGCTCGAAACTTTAAGATCGTAGCATAGCGGATATTTCTGCGCCAATATATATATTTGCTGTTCTTGGATCTTTAGAATGTCAAAACGAAAGAATTTAACAATTTATAATTATTTTGAGAAAAATTCACGACCTGAAATTTGTGAGGTGACAGCATCTAGTACCAATGTAAGTTTTTCTGTTGAACAGAAATGTAACACTTCCGTTGAAGAAAACGTTTCTAGCACATCAAAATCTGATGAATGTGAAAGTGGCCCTCAAAGTGTTACTTCCCACCCATATGACATTGGACTTTTTTCAGAAGATATTACATGCGAGAAGATATTACATTATGTTCTTAAACTTAAAAAATCAAATCAAAATTTAACTAAACAATGTTGCCTAAATAAAAAGTCAAATTATCTAGCTGTCTAAATTAGGGAAATAATAGTGCTTTATTACATACTCGAATTTCTTTTAGTAGTTTCAGAAAATCATGAACACCCCCCTTAAAAAAATTCTGCGTATGCCACTGCTTCGACACTGAGAAAACTAAGTTCATGGAATTGAGAGTTTGTGCTTTATACAAGTTTGTTACCGTCATTCTTACTGCAATGTGTGGTTCAAATTAGCACCAGATCAAGATTTCAGAAAATATTGCAGCTCATCAAGATCCAAAATTTCTCTAACATTGTATGAAAACGGTAAAAAAAAAATCTCTTTACAATTAAAATTAATCAAAACTTAGACGATGAAAAGAAAACTATTGATGATTTGCAACGTTTAAGACCATTATTAACAATTTCAAGCAGTTAAAAAAATTATGGTAAGAAAGGAGTTAGAATTTTTTCTAAAATTACTTACTATCAAATCCAGGACATTCTATTCTATCTGACTCACCAACAGCAAGATCTTTTTTTGGTAAAAATACAATCAAGAGTGTGATGGAAACAATAATAATGAAAACAGTGATGCCACCAAGCATCATCTTCCGAAACCTTTTACTGCTCTCTTCATCCTATAAGTCATAAAAATAATGTCTAAATTCTAAATGCATTCAAGTCTTGTACCATAGAAGATATTTTACTAGTAAAAATCGAGTACTATTGGCAGTGTACTAAAAAAATGAGCGGACTACCCTCAATAACTTCTGATCTAATGATTGAATCTTCACTTTCTAGAACTCAATCTTAAGGGTTAGAGGGGGTGATTTTTAATATGCTAAATAATTGGCCCATACGATATTTGAATGTTACGAAATCAGACACAGAAACGTACCATCTCTGAATAACCATACCATTTTTTGACGGATTCGGATTTCTGATCACCAAGATATAGGGGGTAGCCACTGGGAAATATCGTCCCATTAGTTTGATCAGGCGAACGGTAAAAAATTTGGACCTCTTAATGTCAATTTTACTTTTTGCGTATTTCACCATACCACAAGAACTTTTTAAAAAAATTGAAAATTTTTTTAAAAAATCGTATTTTTTAAATATAATTACTCTGGAACTATTCAGCAGATTTTGCTCAAATTGTGTATTTCGTTATGTAAAATTATATTCCTAAAAAAAAAAATTTAAAAATGGTGTACCTTAATATTCAAAATTTTTTCAACTATTTTTGAACAAATAATGAAAAATATATAATGTTTACTAAAAGTTATTTTTTGCATGAAATTTTCTTTGGATAAACAAATTTTATAATTGTGTGCAACAATTTTTCAATTTTCTAAAAACGTTCTTGACATATGGTTAAATAAACAAAAAGTAAAATTAACATTAAGGGGTTCAAGGTTTGAATCGCTCTCCTGACAAAGCTATTGACACCATATTTCCGAAATTGTGTTGTTCACTATATTTTGAAGGGTCGAAAAAAAGTATGTTTATTTCGTACATTTTCTAGTCTGATTTCGTATTTTAAAGTATCATCTTCACTAATTGATTAGCATATTTGAAGTCCCCTTCTTGAATTATTTAGATTGAGTGCAAGAACGGGAAAATTCAGTCATTAGATCTAAAGTTATTCAGGGAGGACCGTTTCTCATTTTTCCCACTGTACGTGTAATTTTCTTTACAATTTTACCGTTTGAAGTTATTTTATGTATGAGGCCTACTGTGTACCACGTAGCTGTGTCATTTTTCTCACCCAGGAAGATTTTCAAAAATATTAAATAATCTAAATAAGTCAAAATTCATACTAAAATTTAATAAACAAATATTAACGTCTATCAGATAAATGAATAAAATTTTATATATATATATATACACTGGTTATCATAAATTAAGGAAAATTCACAAAAATAGCGATAGCTCTTTCAAAAGTAAGCCAAACCGTGCAAAATTTGCATATGTTGTCCACTAAGAGTAGCTGAGTAAAATTGCAATATGCAAATTAGTGGCGCTGCACTCGGCTTACGTCATCTGCCTGGAGCATAAAAGTCCAAGTTTGAGAGAAAGCACACAAATTTTACTGTGATTGCGACATTGAAAATCTGAGATAGCCAATTCGTAATAATGACCTCTAGGCATCATTTGCCTGAAGAACTACGATGGAGAGCCATCGGGAGACTAGAGGCAGGGCAGAGTCAATCAGAAGTGGCCAGATGGCTAA
>NC_092204.1:65222757-65254574 GCF_043381705.1 Parasteatoda tepidariorum | reverse complement strand
TTTTTGAGTGCTCCTCACACTATTGTATTAATATATTTTGCTTTGGCTTTATTGATACAATATCAGAAAGCACTCTGTTTTGCGGATATAATCGTGTGTGCTGAAGAAAAGGTTATATTTTTTTCCGGTTTCTTTTTTTTCCGGTTTTTTAAATAAATTTTCCTTTTTTTTAAAACTATTGTTTGTTATTTTTTTACTTATTATTTCCCCCCCCCACTCTTTTTTTCTTCATTTGTCTATTATTTTTCTTTGTTTTAATCTTCATTTTGATCGTATATATATATATATATTTTTTTTTTTTGAAAAAAACATATAGAATGGTTAGCTAAACCTGCACCTCCCTTTCCTTAATACAAATACAGGCAACGGGCATTTACAGTTTTCGGTATATATAGCTTGCTACGAAGATTATACCAGATACGGTATATTATCAGTAAAATGACGAAATATTAACTATACATGTCTTAGGAACTTCACGCATTTGAAGTCAATTTTAAATTCTTTTCGCACTCTGTTCATATAAAATGCTGCAAAGATTATATTGTTATTACGTTTAACATTCGAAAAATTTTCTAAAGCAAATAAAAAAAAAAAATTTGAGATGTTATATGGACGGGAAATTGCTTATTTGTTACTCCACAGAAGATTTTCAGAAATGTGTAACAAGCCTTTTTTTAAACAAGTTTATTTTTACGTTTACATTATTAGCTTTACATTAAAAAAAAATTATGAAGTGCCCAGCAATCACAAGAACTTCTCCCGACAGGCTGCTTGTTATTATAGAAACAAGAGTAAAGTCGTTTTCAATGGGGGAAGATTGAAGAAAAGACCTGATTTTCCTACTCTTAACCAAAAGTGAAATGGAAAACCACACACTCCTATGCGAAGTAATAAATCGTCGTAACTATTGTAATGTAAAAACAGTGTTCTAATAGCTCCCCGAATTTGGTGCTGAACTATCTAAGACATTTGAAGAGGAACTTTATCTCAAGTTAATATAGAATTTAACGTTTATATTCACTCTAAAGAGTGTAGTTAATTCTAAGCACTAATTGGGAATGCTAACATCAAACTTACGGACTTTCATTCGTGAAATTTTTCACTTCCAAAAACACCAATTTTGACATATTTTTAAAATCATCAACAAACTGTTTACAATCGAATACGAAACGGCTTGAGTTTGTTGTTGTTTTTCACTCTGATATTTATCTATAGAAGCAAAAGTTTGTCACAATAAACGGTATGTGTGTTTTTAGTTGTGTTATAAGGATAATTATACTTAATTTTTTTAAATATCTGTCAATTGAATTAAATAATTTTATAATTAATTTCTATTCGCTTTTCTGTTAAACCCAATTCAAGTTAGTCTTAATATTCTCTCTGTGCTACGTATATGTCTCATTTAAAAACTAATTTTATTTAAAAAGTTAGTGTGTGTATGCATCCATAACTATAATAGTTCTTATTTTGAACTATTTCTTGAAATTATTGTAGACTCTTATTGTGTGTCTCATTCTTTATTATTATAAATTTTAGTGTTACTGAAGGCCAAAAATGGAGGTAAAATGTCTTACACCAAAAGTAGTGAAATGGAAAATTCCTGGTGTTTCCACCCCACCAAACACCAAGGAATTATTGGTGGTGCTTCACTACACCATATTGAGTGTAAAGTAGTTGCCGCCATTTTTGGTACTAAAATATTTATTATAAGCTTTTATAGTATTCAGTATCAGTCATCAAGTGAGTTTGGTATCTGGAGAAGTTTTGGGGATAACCCAGCAACAAATTACAATCTAGAGTACAGGTTATATCATGTTTGTGAAATTATGAAAGCTTTACAGCAACTAATTATTTGTAACCCTTTTAAAAATTCTAGCCAACAATGCAGATCACAGTAATGCGAATGGGTGGTCACAGTAATAAAAGCTAAAATTGCACTGATTACACTAATGAAACTGACTAATGAAAGAAAACATATAATGTGATACATAAAAAACTACAAATGTTTATTTACTTCTAAATACATTCTTCGCACATATGGAAGCTATCTACTACGCTGTAAAAAATTCTGGTTAAAATAACCGTAAAAAGTATCTACACTCAGAGTGCCGGTACATTTTACAGTAAAATATCTATTTTTACTGGAAGATGTTACGGAACAAAATATCTAATGTACTGTAATTTTTGCAGCAATAACTTCGGTAAAATTGCTGAATCACTCTAATTAAATAAATATTACAGTAAAAATTAAAGTATAACACTATTTTATGGTAAAAATGGATATCAATGATAATGTTCCCAAAGCGCCGTCACTTTATACCGTAATTAGATCTGTAATGTTTACAGTGTAATACTTATTTTTATCATTTTATGTATGACAAAAGTAAAATTATTTTTCTACTTAGTTTACTTGAATAGCGTAATTTTTAAAAATTTTATTTTATTTTTTTCATTTTTCTCTTATCTTTAATTTTGTGCCTGTTATGTTAAAAAGGGGATCAAATTTAAAGTGACGGTAAATTTTGCTTAAAACATTTAGGAAACACCTTTGACTTGTATTGTTATCAGTCTCAAAAGCTCCAGTAGAAATGGGAATGCTCTAGCTAGTCACCTGGTGGTCAACATTTCGGCTCACTCTAACCGACTCAAAAGCGTCTTAATAAAATCAAGGTAAAAAAAAAAAAAAAAAAANAAAAAAAAAAAAAAAAAAAAAAAAAAAAAAAAAAAAAAAAAAAAAAAAAAAACGTTCTTAATTCTGTAAAATTTAATATCGCATGTAAATGAAATAAAAACAGATATTTATTTTTGCATCGTTCTTATTTAATTTTTACTGAACTAAATTTAAACTTGTTTATCAAAATAAGGTTTATGATAAAAAACGCATGTATAGTAAAAAATAAAAAATAAAAATTAAAAAAATTTCATTTTGCAAAAAATTTAAAGAAGTATAAGTAATTAGATCAGTTTTATCTAATTTGATTCGAGCACACCCTAAGGTTCTACATAAAATTAATCATAAAATTAATCAAAAACCATAACTCTTGAAATCGGAAAATCGGGATATGAACTTTTAAATTTTAAGATGCACCCTTAACTAAATACATTTTCAATGAATATATTTATATATCTATGGAAAATGATGATAAAGATATAATCACATTTTTATCAATGAATAAAGATAATCACATTTTGATGGGATGAATAAAGATAATCACATTTTTATCAATTAAAATCAATTCCCTCACACGATATTTAGGGTTAGAAATTCATTGTTTTTAGAGTCATATTATCTGCTTTGACTTGAAAAGGATAACAATGAATGAATATAATAAGTGTGTTCCTTAAGAAATAATTCCAACCTTGATAATAGTTTTACAGATATTAGATATCTATAAAATAAATAAAAACAATGTATTGTTAGATGTTTCAGACGGAATATTTGTAATCAGTTTCAGCATACAATAAAAGAAATAAATAAATCAATTCTAAAATTTTCTGACACAGGTGTAAAATATTATTCAATACATAGCAAATAATTATATTATGTATACAAGAAAATAAAATTCGGATGAATAGCTATTGATATCTCATATGAAAAAGGCTTAAAAATGTGATTTTGGGTAAAATATGCTTTCCGGGTTAAAATATCTGAATAGCTCCTTGTAACTCCTAAAAAAATTTAAATTGTATTTTTAGAAATAATTTTAGTAAATTATTTATTGCTGTCTGAAAAAGGAAAAAACTAGAATTTTGGAACATTTTAGAATGGTACCCTCTCATTTTAATTTTATCTAGGCTATTAGAACTACCAAGAATCGGTTCAATTTATTATTCAATGATTAATCCTTTAGAGCCGACTGTCACAAATATGTGATTGAAACTTTATCAATTAGGGTTTTAAAATAAAACTACTCACCAAACTAATTCTTTATTTGTGGAAAGGGTTATAATAACTTGTTTTAATTCCCCACTACTTAAAATTTACTTCACTGCGAAATAAAAACTATACAATTACACATTGAACTAACATAGATTAGATATGTGATTAGCTTAAAATTTTTAAAGGGAAAGCAAAATAAATCTGTGAAATTAGGAATACCCACAATTAAGCTACCACTTTTTATTTATTGATTACTTTTCATTTTGATTCTAATTATGTACTAACACTTTCATGGATTGCCCGTTCCGAAACGGTTAACTCAGCAGATTTTAATCGATAAATTTAAAAGATTTAGCACGAGTTATTTCCTCCCTATTTTAGCTTCAAAAGAACTAATTTTGATTTATATGTTAAGTTTTCAACAACATTTTCGGGAAAATAAGGCTTTTAGAACTCTTGGATTATTTTCGAAAGATTATGATGTACAGGTCTGGAGAATATCTGTAATCTTATAACATAACCAGAATTTTATACCTAATGTTTGTACAATGTTAGATTAGATAATATTTCTAGTTATGTCGGTAATGTACTGAATAAAGTTTGTCAGGCATAATTATGTTCTGGAAAATAAATGTAAATAATGATAAACGATTTCCCCTTGCATTAATGTTCTGTATAAACAGAAAATAAGGACTGTATAAATAAAAACTTATTGAATCAATACCACATCAAATCAATGTCTTAATCCCGAAAACATTTCTCACCAAGTGCTAATAGCAGAGAAATGTTATTGAAATATTTTTAAAAAATAATGACTTCGTGTTATCTGACGAAAAATTCTACTAAAAAAAATTATTGGAATAAAAAATTTTTTTTTAATAATCGGGCCGGTACTGTATGCAACATCACACAGATAACACAACTATTTATAGTCCTGTTTTTAATTTTAATAGTGCTGGGTGATATAAGATCTTTAAAACCGCGTTATATTGTTTAATAATATCAATATCTCGCGACACATCGAGATAATGATAAATAATTTACATTAAATAATTTACATGGTAAATAATTTACATTAATTAAGCTAATATATGGGTAATTTTCTTTACATTTGGTCAATATTTTTGTTTCGAAATGGAATTTGTGAAGAATCCCTATAACATCGAATGTAATATCTTTCAATATCGGTAATACTCACGATTTTTTTTTCTTTTTGGAAATAATAGTTGCATTATTTAATTTGATAATTATCATATTATTATTGATAATACTCACGACATAATCGCATTTTATAATTTTCATTGTCGAGGATGCCAATAATTATCGTATATCCGATACTTATTGTAAGCTATGGTACTCATGATATATTGTGAAAATATTATTTTAATATATCGTTATCATAATATCGCGGAAATATCGATACATCACGATAGATCAATATTTTGTCCACTTCTAATTAAGAGAATTAATTAATGATTTTAAAAAAATAACTTACATCATGCCGAAACATTTTGCTGAATTTGTTAAACCAGAAATTCCTTCAGCAATTGTTTTCTTTCTTCTTTCGTCTGGTAAGTGCAAATATCACAACACAATCATATCGTGCAAATGAAAAATTATCAAGGAAATATGCTTTACTGTTCTTCAGAACAGAACTCCAATCAATCTTACCTTGAATGGATGATGATTCGAGTTTTTGAAAAGCAATAAAAAACAACTAGATAAAAACCATTATTCTGCGATTTATTATCAGTTTTTGTCGTTCTCTTGTTTCAACAATTTCGAAAATATTATTTAACAGATTAAACTTTTAGAGTAATAAAAATTATAAAATATATTTTAAAATAAAAAATAATGAAAAGTTATTTTCCTTTTAAAAACCTTTAAAAATTATTATTTATTATATTATTAAAATTATAGCCAAACATCAAGCCAATTCAGCCAACCCCACGATATCTCATAATAATATTTAAATAATTTGGCTGAAGATTTTTAAGGCCAAAAAGTTCGTGCGGAAATTAAAATCAACCTAATTACATATATGCTAATGTTTAATGTAGTTGAAGAAAAAATGGTTAAATATAGATTTTGATGATCAGTTAGTTGTATTGAATAATAATAAGTTATACACATGCATTAAAATAAAAAGTTACCCGTTATAGTTATTGAAAATAGAAATATTTGCATT
This sequence comes from Parasteatoda tepidariorum, assembly GCF_043381705.1. Classification (NCBI taxonomy): domain Eukaryota; kingdom Metazoa; phylum Arthropoda; class Arachnida; order Araneae; family Theridiidae; genus Parasteatoda; species Parasteatoda tepidariorum. Next base: position 65,248,506 of record NC_092204.1, on the reverse strand, counting down.
CGCTTTTTTTTAAAATTGAATCTAAATAAATAAACAGATTTTTTTTAAATTTAAAGATGGATTTCGAATGATTAAATTTATGAAATAAAGGAAATTTGAAAACATGTAATGCTTATAATGGCATCACATATGTACATTGTATTAAATTAAAAGTTAGGTTTTGCTAATGCTTACCATTCAGTAAATTCAAAACTTCGCTCAAGTTTTCTCCTTAATTTTTCTAGAAAAGTAATTAAAACTCAAATTTTGACCATCAAACAGTATACAATAATTTTCAAATTCAAAGGTTTCAATTTTTTTTTAAAAACATAAATAAAATGCTTAGTTGTTTTAAAATCGTAAATATGCGTATTTCGAGGGTGTATCGTGCATTTTCTAGAGAAAAAAAATATTATCTATCTTTGAAAAAAAAATACTTTATGATACTAAAGTATTTTTTTAAAAAGCGCATCTTATAGTAAATACTTTTTTTTATGAACTTTTAATGTTAAATCTTATCTATTTAAATCTAATATTCAAAGAATTGTCCAAAATATCTAACATTTAAAAAGGAAAACTTATGCATAGTAATATTTTATATTTCATAGACATAATGATCCAGCTTAAAATAGATTTTTTGATAACTTAAAAAAATCAAACATATTAGAGAGCACAAATAATATTTAAGAAAGGGAAAAGAACTCTACCGATATCTTTCGAAAAACTGGAGAAAAAGGTGAGAAAAATATCAAAACCAGTTTGATTGCCTGACTAAATTGGAAGATGTTTCTAAGCATCTTTCAATTCCTCTCGATTTCATTTAGAAATCAAACACGTTTTAATGATTTTCTCATTAAAGAATCGTTAGTTTTCGATAGCGTTTTTGCTAAATATTATTTTGCCCTCTCTAGTATGCTTCTATTTTTCTTAATTTACGTGGATTATGAAAATATATACTATTAAGGATAGTCATTACCAAGCATTCCATTTGGCACTTTTACTTCAATTTTAAAGAAATTTTAATTTATTATTAATTTATTTTCACAAATGTTCTTTCTACTTTTATTATTATTAGACAGGTATAAATTATTTTCCCTTTGAAAATCACTTAAACGGTAGTATTGAAATAGCTCAGAGTCACCATGCTCATGTCTGTAGATTAAAAACTAGCTCACGAGATAAATATTAGTCATGAATTTGAAGATTTGTAAGATTTTCTAATTGGGGTAAGGACAATTTGTTTTGGAAGTCAAAGTGAAAAAACTTCAACAACAAAAAAAAGAAAAAGGAATCGACTCTTAAAAATAACAACGTTTACTCCTACTTTTATGTTGACAACAAAATCAAAAGACGTTCAATATTTCTTTCTTTCCTTGATACTTCATTTATTTATTAATCTAATTCCATCATTCTATAATCAGATCAGTCAATCATGGTTATCAAGTCAATCAAGACTCAACGCATCTCAATGACATTGTTTCTGTTCGTTATTTTTTTCGGAACGCAGTTTATTGAAATAAATAAATCCGTTATGGCCTTTGTTTTTACTAATAAAAAAAATCTAGAAGCAGGTTAAAAAGAATTGATCTCCATGCGCAGAATATACTAACTATAATAAAGTATTTGGTACATAAAATACTATTTTATTATATTTTTTTCAGTCTGATTTTAAAAAATGAAACAAAAATTTAATATCACTGGAGACTTCGGCACAGTAAAAATAAACAAAAGAAATATTTAGTTCAATTGTCTTTTGTAAAAGTTAATCCAGTAAGTTCATATTATCTAATAAGTTTCATTTAATAATAAATTCAATTTTCTCCAATAAGTTTATAGGAAAACAAACCAAAAAAAAAATTATAATTCTTTAAGAGCATTAAGAAAGGAGAAAGGAAATACTTCCCTTATTACTCCTCACAATTTAAAAAAAGAGAGGACATAAGAGACAAGATTTTATTATGCAATAATATTTTAATTCATTTCATGAACTTAGAGAGAAATTAAAAGTAAAAAGACTGCTTAAATTGCTATTGTTAATCTGTCTAATAATTATCAAGAGCCGTTGTTTGGAAGAGAGAGGAAGTATCAACTCATACCGCCATCTAGTGATTAAAATAATAAAATTTCAGCTATTGATTACTCTTATTCTTCGTTGAATATATTCAAAATATAGTATTTAAAATGAATAAAATGATGCTAACTATATCGAAAATCAAATTACAAAAAATTCGAGAAGAATTTCTTTTTTAATATTGAAGTCGTATATTTTTTGTACAATTTGTTTAAAAACGTGTTATTTATGATGAAACTTATCTCTGATAAACAATTACGAAATTATTGCTATACATTTTCTAATAAATATTGATGTGCAACCAACATAAATCAAATTTTAACATTATTTTTATTAAAAACTAAATAATGTCTACTAATTTTTAATTGATTCCTCAATGAATATTCATATGAAATCAAATATATAATTAATATTCATATTTAATGAATATTAATTATATATTTAATCAAATAATATATATAGAAATAATATATATATATAATCAAAACATTAACGAATAAAATAACCAAATTCTGACTCACAAAAAAACTTACGATTTTTTTATTGCTTGTTTTACTACAAATGCAAAAATAAAATAAAACGAAAAACAACAGAAATATTCATCTTAATTCATTCATTAAATGCATATTTAATAAAGTTTTAAATAATATATTATGACAAAAAAATGAGAAATAGTATTCATGTTCTCGTGCCACAAGAGAAGGAATTGAACCTTGATTTCACTTTAGTTTCATTTTATTTTTTTAATATTTTAATTTGTTTACTATGCATTAATTATTTATTTATTTTTCTCTAATCTGTTTATCGTTAATTTTTCATCTGAAAGAAGTGAAGTTTTATTCAGCATTAGTAAAGCATATTATTAATTTCAAAGTTTAAGCTTGAAAATTGTTTGTTTATTTGCAATCGAAGAAAAGTACTGAGAAGCTACCGATTGTTATTTCAAGAATATGAAAATTCCACAAAAACTGAGTCTGAGCACAGAGGCTACTATCAAAACGAAAAATCTTCATTTGTTTTGAAAGACAATTAGCAATGTTTAGAGATCAAGAGGGGAACATTAGGTAATGTAATTTATACAATATACAGCAAATAAATATTATTTATGCTGTCTATGGTATTTTGTAAACACTTTTATTTAACCTTTTAGAAAACATCAAATTTACAGATTGAAAAAAAAAAAGTTAAAATGTTAGTAACTCAAGTCAGAAAAAAATTGGAGCACTTTAAGTGCTGCTCTCCATGAAGAAGATTAAGAACTAACTTTAGTTCGAAAATTATTAGTGCTGCTATCTATGATTGTAAATTAAAACTAAATTGGTCATTTAAATATACAATGACAACACGCATTGTTTAGTTACTGGTGTGCGAACTATATTTGTCAATTTTCAAATACCAACACTAAAAAAAATTGCTAATATCGCAAAATTATAGGTTTTGTGGAGCAAATATAAGAAATTACTAGCATCCAGATTTCCCTACATAAAAGTAGCCATTCTGCTCCGTTTTTACAAGAAATTAAATGTCTAACGGAAAGTGTATATCATAGTTTAGAGAGTGACATTCATTAAAAATATTTAGAGAAAAAATTCGTTAAATTTATTTTTTAGTATCAAATGCATATTTTTCATCAATTATTTATAAAGCTGAACATTTTACAGCCATGAAAAAAAAAAAAAAATACTACAAATCAAGTTTGAAGTGTATGACATCATTTTTAAGCTTCTAGTATATAAATACATAATTTATTTATTAAAATATAAATTGTGAATAGAAAATTTGGGAAAATTTAATTTTTAAAAGTCTCCTTTATTATTGAAAGTTAAACTATTTTATCCTCAATAATGACTTCTACCTAAGTTTTTAAAAGGAAAAGAATTTACCGGTAAAATGCACTGTGAATGACATCATTTTGAAGACTGATACTCCTGTTAAGGCATTTCTGTCAGACAAAGGGTTTCGTGCTAAAAATTAATAAAATTATTTTTTATTAACTGTCATAGGATTGTATTTATATTTTTAAATTATAGTATTCATACTACAAATTTTTAAAATAATTTTTTTTTTATTTGCCTTTACTAATGTTAAAAGTTTGAGCATGTTTCCCAATATAATATTCATTACTTTAGACTATCCAGATTGACATTTGTGGAAAATATTTTTGTCTGAGAAATATAGGTTTCGCGGTGCAAGCTACTGAAATATAAATTATTTTAGAAAACCTTTGTTACGTTAAAAGTTTAGGTACGTTTTACGCTTTAGAAGTCGACATTCTACTATCATTTAAAAAATAGTAATAAATAAATAATAAGATTACATGCAAAATGCAAAGTGTGTGGCAATATTTTAAGTAGCATGGGGAAGTATTTACAAGCATGGGGAAGTGTTGTTGTAAAGTTATAGGTTTCATGGTGTAAATTTATTCTTAATTTTTTATGTGCTTTTAAAACCGCTAAAAAAAATTTACACTTTTGAATATAACAATATTCTACTACTGTTTTTCTCTATTTTCTTTTTAAAAAGAAAGTAAAATGGAGCTACAGCTCAAAAGTAAATAAAATGCTTAGAAATGCTCCATTTCAAACATCATTAGCACTTATAGAAATTAATTATGTTCTAAAAATGTTGATTTATGGTGCACAAATATGTAATTATAGTTTTAGGTGTAATTTATAGAGTTAAAAGTTTAAATACATTTCCCAATTTAATACTCAACATTCTATTGCTATTTTTCAAAGAAAAAAACAAATTACGGCTTGAATTCGAAGTTTCGAAAATTTAAAAGAAATCGGCAATAATAGAAATTATTTATGTCCTGAAATAGGCTACTTAATCTGAGAAAACTTTTTATTTTTAACAAATAGCTTTGAATTGTGACGCTTTTTAAAAATGACACACCGCACTATGCACTGAATTAAAACATTTTGTACAAATGGATATCAAAATAATTTTACTTCCGTGAAAAAGCTAACGAAATTGTAATGATTCAGGGGATAGTTTGGCTTATTTTACAGATTATCATGGAACATACGTTTTTCTAGCATGAATAGTTTTTACTGTTTCACTTTGGTAAAAGATAATTTTTATTTTTAGGAAAAGGTGACCGAAATTGTAATAGCGTAATAGACACTAAAAATATTTATTTCACAGATTTGCAAAGCAGAATTTATATTTTTATGTGACAAAATATTTCTTCCGAATTTCACAAATTCCTTTAAAAACGTAACTTTTTCTAACTATGTCAGTCCGGAACGAAATAGTTTTTATTTTGGCGAAATGTGAAGATAGTTCTAATAATTCAATGAACACCTTAAAAAAATACATTGCGCAGATTTGTGACACTAAGCTTATTACGCAATAAATAGTTTTTACTGCTTAAAATCATCTTTAAAATGGTGACACAGACTTCCGTCTTAAATAGCAGTTTTCTCACAAAATGGCACTTTTAAAATTGATCATCGGATATATTTTTATATCAAGAAATCAAGCTTTTCGAAATCAAGCTTTCTTGTCCATGTAATATCAAAAGTTAGCCACGTTTACCACATAAAACTAGATTTTTTACCCTGTTTTTTAAAGTTGCTGGTCAGAATTAAAGTACATGCCATCGTATCTAAGCATATAGTATGCATATGCTTTAGTTAAAAATACACTCTATAACAAGAAAATCGACGCACCAAGAAGCAATTATCCGATTGCTTTGAAATTTCGTATGCATGAATGTTTTGAACAAATCAGGCTGGAATGATGCCGACTGGGGACGTATAGTCTTTAGCGACGAATCCCGCTTCCAACTGTGTCCCGACGATCATCGAAGACGTGTTTGGAGACGCACAGGGCAGAAGGAGTATCCTGCCTTCACTATTGCACGCCATACCGGCCCTCAACAAGGCATTATGGTCTTGGGTGCCACTTCCTTTGACAGTCGGTCCCCTTTGGTCGTCATTAGAGGTACACTTACTGCACTGCTGTACGTCGACGACATCCTAAGACCTGTTTTGCTACCATTCCTTTTGCAGCGCCCTGGGCTGGTTTTTCAGCAGGACAATGCCAGACCACATACGGCAAGTGTTGCTATGAACTGTCTGCAAGCTTGTCAAACTCTTCCTTGGTCTGCCAGATCACCAGATCTCTCTCCCATCGAGCATGTCTGGGATATGAGGGGAAGGCGATTGCATCTGGCACGGAATGTTGATGACCTCGCTCGAAAATTGGATCGAATTTGGCAGGAAATACCGCAAGAGACCATCCGGGAGCTTTATCGGTCTATGCCGTGCCGTGTGGCAGCTTGTATCCAGGCTAGAGGCGGGTCAACACCTTATTGAACTTGTTACTGTAACTCTGCAATAAATTGTTCAATTGTTCTGAAATTTTAATCATTTACTATTCTGTACATTGTCTTCATATCCACCAATTTTCGTTTCAATCGGACAACTCCTTCTTGGTGAGTATGTCCACATTCATAAAAAATAATTATGTCCAAAATATTTTGTGAAATTAATTTCTAAGGCAAAGATTTCCCAATTTTCCTCCACAAATTCTTTACAGCAAAGACTGACAACGATAGAACACAATGGGCACTTATAAAATTTATTTCGAATTTTGCAACGCAGAACCGATTTTTTTATGCGGTAAAAAATTGAAACTGGTGTCTCTGTTTTAAATCGAGATGTCTAAGCCAGGGGCTGAACTATATCACTGAATGAAATAAATAAATCAATTGTCGTTTGTACCATTCCTATTGAACGCTTAATATTAACATCTCAATAGAAACGCAATCATAATGGTTAATATCTCTAACAAATTGATCATTGATATGTTACCAGCGAACAGGTTAATTATGTGGCGTCTTATTAAATATTTCTATGGGGATTTTTCTACGAAATTCTATTTAAAAGTTGTGTTAGTAAAAAAGTCACAAAAATCTTAAATTTTAAAAGTTTGCATGCTAAAATTTTACTATTTAATTTATTTATTTATTTTCTTAATGTATCTTTATTGTTAACTTTTCTATAAGAGGCAGTAAAAAAAGTTTTTACTTTGTTGAAAAATGAGCGAAATGTTATGAAAAATAGAAATTTAAAAATAAATATAAAAATTGCGATCTTAAACTGATGTAAATAGTTTTTCCACTTAACCCTAGTCAATAGTGGCAATAGTGGCAATAATACTCCACAAATTTCAACTTATTTGCAACATTTTCCGATAATGCCTGTTAAATTGAATTTTTATCTCGGTTAAAAAATTGAGAAATTTGCAACGAATTGTAGTGACCACACTTAATAATTTTATTTCGCATGTCTTGCTTGTTTTTATGCCAGAGTTTTTCTGGAATCCAATTTGAAAATGATGTCTACGCTTGGCGTTTGAAAGTAACTTCTCGTAAAAATAATCATATTTGTTTTTACTTTGGTGGAAAATTTATCTTAATTGTAGCAATAGAATGGGCATTTAAAAAATTTGGCTTACTAATTCATGTCGTGGAGCTTATTTTTGATGATAAAATTAATTTTTACTTATGTTCAGTTTAAAATAGTTTACTCATACTCCTTTGCAATTAAATTGAAACGTTTGTAATAATGCCAATCGAATTTTTTCATACAGTCGGTGAAAAAGTTATAGAAATTATAATATTGAAATCAACAAGTTAAAAATTCTTTTCACAATAGAGTAAGCGAATAAAACTTATTAACGTATATTTTTTGGCATAAATAATTTGTACTCGTTTCTCTCTTTGAAATAGTGCCACTCATTTTGTGCATGAATTTAAAAAATTTCCAAAAATGCCACCCAAAAATAGTTTCTAATTTGGTGAAACAGTAACTTCGTGCATGATTTATAAATTTTTCCAAAACTGCCATCCAAAAATAGTTTCTAATTTGGGGAAACAATTACTTTGTATATGAATCGTAAATATTTCAAAAAATGCCATCCTAAAATAGTCTCTTATTTGGTGAAACAGTGACTATGATGGTAGTGATAGAATAGACATTTAAAAAAATTACTTCCCAAAAATTGCATCACCGGACTTTTATTTTTATGAGATCAATAACTTTTTCTCGTATCAAATTGTTACCACACACTTTGCATCTCAGTTGCAATTTTTTTCATACAAAAATAGCATTAAAAAACAAGTTTTAACTTAGATAAAAAAGTCTGAATTTGTAATAGCTTTTTCTACAAGTGACTGACTATATATAGGGAACTAGTTGCGAACAATTTAGTGTTAATGACCTTAACAAACGAATCAAACATGAATGCTAAAAAGTGTTTTTATCTGTGAGGTAAATTTGCCAATATTTTAATGAAACAGTGGACATAAAAAAAAAAATTCGCAAATTTGCATGGCGTAATTTTTATTTTTATGACAAAATTAGTTTTTTCGACTGTCCGATTTTAAAAAGGGACTTTAAATCAAAGTGTAAATTTTGAGTTGCAACTTTTTTCATAAAAAAAAAAAATTTCTAATTTTGCAAAAAAACAATTAAAGAATTTTTATATTACTAATCTGTATTGTGGAACCTATTTTTGTTTTCTTAATATAATTATGTTACACTGAAGTTTCTTTTTAAATAGTTTAACTTTTCTTAAATGAGGCATTTAAAATTAAAACAATTTGGTAAAAAGTGATCGAAATTAAAGCGCTTAATCCGAAAAATTATTTCACACGTTTGCATTGCGAGGTCTACGTTTTTATGTAATGCGCAGTTTTTACAGGTTAATTATATAAAATAGTGCCTCACATTTCGCGTTTGAGTTTAAACTTTTCTTTAAACATGAGAGTTAAATATCATTTTAATTTTTGTAAGAGAGTGTTGTATGAATTGAAATAAAACATAATAAAACATTTAATTCCCAAATTTGCTATGCCAAAGCTTTACCAATGAAGCTATATTTTTATGACATAAAAAGTTTTTACTTGTGCTCCTCTTTAGAATGGATTCTACATTATGTATTTGAGTCGGATATTTTCAGAGAAGCAATTGTGTCCACAGCAATACGAAAAAATTAAAAAATAAACCTTAATTATATTTACCTGGAATTTCTTCATACTATGCAAAACTGAAATAAATGTAATAAATACTCTAAATTTTTTAACATTTAATATTTTAAAGTAGCATATCTTTTAAACACATTAAAAAACATATTTCGTATATCTTTTTCGAAAAAAGTCCGATTCTTCTAATAATGAATGCTCACTAAGCTTAGGTCAACTTAGATATTATTGTTACAATAAAAAGAAGCAGCACTGCGCCAAATACAAAAGTTTGAACGAAAAGCGAAAGTGCTATGTTAAAAACTAAACTTTGCACAAAAATCAAATTCAACGCTCACATTTTTAACTGTTTAATTATTTAATATACTAGCGTGCTCAAATGTATAATTTTCAGTGAAAACGTATTTATAGATAAATGTATATTGATTAGTTCTACATAGATATCATTGCCCTCTTTAAAGGGGTTGCATATGGGTTAGGTTCGAGTATAAATTTATTTTTTTTAATTTCCATGAATTATTTTATGTATTCAAAAAATGTTTGGTTTTTGATTGCTCAGTTCAAGGAGTTTATATGTTATTTTAATGCGCAGTTTAATTTACACTAAAGTAAATTTAAATTTTAAAAAAATCTATACTTTTCACTTTTAAGCAAAAAATGAAGGAAAAAAAACTTTTTTTTAAGGGTGCCCTCTTCCCTCTGTTATTATAAATATGAAAAACAGCAAATCGAACTACGTGAAATATACTACTATTTGGTCACTTTTTTCAGTGGAAATGAACCGACAATTAATTTTTAGTCTCACAAATTCAACGAAGCAACTAAAATATATAAACAGCCCTTAAATATACACCGAAGAGCCATAACATTATGACCACCCTGCTAATAACATGTAGGACCACCTTTAGCCATCAAAACTGCTAGCACCCGCCGTGGCATTGATTCCACAAGGTGCTGATAGGTAGTCTGAGGTATCTGGTACCAAGCGCTCACCAACTGGTCCTGCAATTCCCTCACATTGCGAGGGGGTAGCGTGGCAGCACGAATTTGGTTTTCCAAGTAGGACCACAAATGCTCTATTGGATTAAGGTCAGGTGAATTTGGGGGCCAAGACATGACTTGAAAGTCACTGGAATGTTCCTCGAACCAATCCATGACGATTCGACCCTTATGACATGGTGCATTATCCTGTTGGTAAACACCATCCCCCGCAGGAAAAACTGTTGCCATGAATGGGTGAACCTGGTCTGCAACTATGTTCAAGTAGCTTACAGACGTCAGGGATTGTTCTATGAGGATTATGGGTCCTAATGTGCCCCATGAAAACATTGTTCCTGGGCGAGAAACCATGAAAACCTGGGCGAGCCCATTGTTATAGATGGAGAGTGGTCATAATGTAATGGCTCTTCGGTGTACGTCGCCTTATGCCGGTTTTAAAATAAATATTAATATTCTACAAAAGAACAGGAGGAATATTTTATTTACAGTTCTAAGATATCTTTATGAAAGATAGCTCTCAAAGTTCGCTTCCCCCCCCCCCTCTTAGATTTCTTATATTAAATTTTAGTGGCGCACGGTCGAATAGATTCATTGAAGGAAAAAAAAAATCCCATGTAACCCCAATCATTCCTAGAGTCAGATTCTAAGAAAGGTATTTTTAAAATTAGACTGGTACTATTCAATATTTTCTAAGTAGATTTAGAATGGGGAAAGTTTCTTGTTTCGTATAAGCGACGAGGCTTCGTCCGCAGCTTGCTTTGTTCACCAACCCCAATGAGTGCTTCTTATTCCTCATTGTTTACCTTTTTTTTCCCCTTTAATGTCAATGTTTTGGACAAAAACGAGGAACAGTTTTTTATTAAAATACACAATGATTATAATTTTATGCAAACCCATTTTGTTATCCTTTGAAGCAGAATTTTTATTAAACTTATTTTTCCCAATTTTGAATTCACTTAAATCAAAATATCTTAATATTATGTTTAGAATTTCGATTATTTATGGTTATGAAATACAACATGAAACACCTGCGTCTTTATTTCAGCTCTAAAAGTAAAATCTTCACTATATTCTTAGAAAATAATAAATTAGAAGAGATAAGCAGTTTTACGTATCTTGGAAGTAACTGTTAAAGAAAAATTTAGCGTATCCCTAAAATTTGTAATGCAGAAATCCTTAGAAAAGCAAGGAAGAAACCGATTGATCTGGAAATTAAAAATCGTAGATGGAAATTAATCGGTCATGTTCTACGTAAACCTGAAAAATTTAAAGTACAAATTTTTGATTGGAACCCTCAGGGCAATAGAAAAAAAAAGAAGACCTAAAAATACTTGGACGATTGTAAACAATAGGAAAGAAATGTAGAGAGGCAAAATATCTGGATACAAATAGAGTGAGATGGAAAGCTGTGATAGAAGCCATATATATGAGCCATATATATATGTTCGAGACATTTCAGCATTGTAAGTAGCAGAAGTATTATTATTTCCCTCTAAATTATATTTATATAATTGTTTGATACTTGTCATTATTTAATTTAAAAATGGTCAAAAGTTTATGATTTAATAAACTAATGAAAAGAAAATTATTTTAAACCTTGTGAATTTAAATGACAAATTTCAAAATTCGAGGAAAATCAATCAAATAGTCCCATATCAGTTTACTGAATTCATAATAAAGTAAACAGCATCATATTAAACCACATCATTATTCGGTTTATAGTGAATTATAAATCTGCTAGACAGATCTGCCAGATGGAACTATCCTCCTTAACATCCAGAATCTTTTATTTTAAACCGACAAGAGCTAGGAAACAGGCTCAGAAATAGATGAGTTGATTGTATTAATACAGATTTCTAAGAACATAAAGTAAACAATTTGAAAACCCTAGCATGGAAGAGGGAAGAACTGAAACAAATCTTGAAAAGGCCTTAGCCCACAAAGGACTGTCGAATCAATAAAGAAGAGGAAAAAGAGAAGAAGTTTCTGAGTAATAAAATTTAAAAAGAAAGTCTTTTTAAATTTATAATTTTCAAGAACTACTCGACCAAGCCCGTTTAAAATTCGCATTTGTCATTCAAAATTTCACAGTTTAGAATTATTTAAGTCTTTGCGTTCTTTACAATTCAAATATTTTCTTTTGAAAATTAAATTAAGTAATAAATAACTATAAAAATTATATTTTGCGTGGAGGTATCATCGATTAAGAAATTTTATATTTATGAGCAAAAGTTCTTTGATCAGTTTAAATAATTTCCAAGTTATGGCGAAATAAAAAAAAATTGAAAATAACATTAAGGCACTCAACTTCCTACCTCTCTCTTGCCCATACTTTAGGGACCATGATTTCCAGATTCTCATATTTTGATGGTCAAGAATCAGAATCCGTTGCAAAAAAGGTATGTTTATTCAGAAAAAGAAAGTTTTTGTGTTTGATTTCGCAACTTAGAAATTTCTCATCACAAATTCATTGTTAGAAGTAAGAATCCCATCTTTGGATTAATAGTTATTAAAGTGTTTCAATTTTTTTTTTTTTTGTATCATCACAGACTTCATCATCTCTGTGGAAGATCAACATTGCTTTAACCCCACCAACATTAATGATTAGCTTCTTCTTACGACAAAATCAATTTGCATCTTCTTACTTCATCACTACAGTACATCAGCATATCAAAATAATCAAATATCATATTTCAGTTAACAAGGCAACTTCAAATTGCCATAGATGTCTCTTTTTTATACTTTTGTATAAACTTAATCTGATTATAAACTAAACATATGCAGTGAAACCTCCAAGGAAAATCACCTCTGTGTAGCGACCTCCTCTATTTACGACCAATTTTTGGGAGGAACGAAATTTTTTCCACTGATTTTATGTTGAAGGAAATCTTTAAGAGAGACCATCAAAATATCTCCCAGCAACTGAGTGGACCCCCGCATCAAATGCGGAAAAGGTTTAAGGAAACACGAAAAAAATATTAACAAAATTAGTTGATTTAAATGTATTCAAAATCTTTGTGAGTATAGCTCTAATTTAGAGAGCTCTTTTTGTGACTATCCCTGAAAGATATCTCCAAACTCATGCAACCGTCAATGCACTAAAGACGATGTTATCAATGATTAATTTTTAGAGCTAAAAGTTAAATTTAAAAAAAAAAAAAATAAAAAAACTTATTTTATGAAAAGCTAAGAATCTCAAACAAACCTCTTCTCATTTTTTAAAGCTAACTAATCCGTATGGTATAAAATTAATTACAACCTTAAACAAAAAACGCAATTAATTATTTATTTAAAATGGTTCTATCATTCATAATTGGTAAATTTATTTTTATACATAATTACATCAATAGGGATCATTTTAATTGACGCTAAATTTTATTCATCGATCCGGTTTTCATAACGCCAACACAAGTGGCATTTACGCATAAAGAAAATGACACAGGATAAAATTAAAATCTCTGGCGAAAAATCAATTCGATAACATTTTGAAGTCAATTTGGGTAACCTTTAAGAATGACCAACCTCCATTCACTCCAATTTTACTGTTGAACAGAGAGTGGCCACTTCCGAGAAGTTTCTCTATAATCATTCTTATTTTATAATATATATTCTGAACTACATTTAAAATTGATAATGAAAGTATAACGTGTGTATGGCATAACTTCTGCTAAAAACACTCGCCAAAGGTAGTGCCGATAACGTCTTCAATTTTCATGTAATTTATTAAGATATTTAGTGCAGGTTATTGATATAGTTTCGATTCAGATAAGTAAAAAATATTTTTTTAAAAATTATTTGTTAACGAGTTGGTGGTGTGTTTAACGAAAAATGCTAAGTAACAAGATTAATTATTTAATTTATCAAAAACTATTAACGAAATAATATTTTTTTATGGGAATTAGAAATATATCAGGATTGTAGTACATGTTTTTAAAAGATTGTTTAAATCGGGTAATAAAATGTTCCCGCACTTTTATCTTTTATGCAAATCTCAATTCTATCTCGGCAACATCTTCTTGATATGATTTTTTCTAGCTTAGAAATAACAAATTAGCATTTTGTAAGTATAACTTATTTTTAATTTTATTGGATGTACTTGTTTCAAATAATGAAAAAAGTACCTGTTAAAAGTCATGTGCTTAACAATGAATTTTTATAAATACATAAGGATTGAGTGTTATACCTCGGGACGCTTCCACATCTTATTTTTCAGTTTTAACAATCATAGTCAGCTTCACAATCCACAGTGGGCCAGTATCCAAGGCTTCACGGCCTGTTATGATGAAAAAAGTACCTGTTAAAAGTTATGTGTTTAACAATGAATTTTTAAAAATACATGAAGATTGAGTGTTATACCTCGGGACGCTTCCACATCTTATTTTTTAGTTTTGACAATCATAGCCAGCTTCACAATCCACAGTGGGCCAGTATCCAAGGTTTCGTGGCCAAAATTAGTATTTCCATAAAATTTGTTTCAAAATTTGGGGGGTTTTATGTACACGTAAATTGAATTCATAGTTGAAATTTTGAAACACGCTAAAAATTCCCAAAAAAGCACAATGGCGACGGAAATATGGCGAGCAAAAATAAAAATAATAACATAGTACGTTTAAATAATTAAATATTGCAAGGAAAATATAATAATTTTCGTAATTTTATATTAAAAATGAAAAGTAAATTATATTTCCGAAGTAATATTACAAAATAACGCGAAAACATGAAGAAAAAACATAATTTTTGTTTTTCGGTATACAGTCGAACCTCGCTAACTCGAACCTCGATTTCACGAATTTTTCGATATCTCAAAGAAAGAGAAATTCCCTACAAATTTCCTATACACTCAATGTTAAAAAAAACTTGATTCCACGAATTTTTTTTTTCTAATCCCTCTATAACTTGAATTTTTTTTCTCCATAAATAGTGTAGATTTTTTTTTCTAAAATTGAAAAAATATTCCAAAAAAATAAAAAATTTAAGAATGGCTGACAAGGCATGGAATGATGTGTCTTCCTTTACGGTAATGAATGGCTTCAAGAAGTCTGGATTCATTAAAGATCACAAAAGTAGTGATACAATCAATATCGTTAATTCTGCTGAAAACTACACCGAAAATGATTGGAGCAGATTGACCGGTCTTATGAAGCTTGATGACATGGAATTTCATGACTTTGTAAACGTAGATGATGCAGTAACAGTGATGCAGTCAGTGGGATTACAATGATATCATCGCTGAAACGAAAGTTCCTTGTGAACTATCAGAAGAAGAGGATGAGGAAATCGAAGATTTACCGCTCAATGTTACTAACAAACAAGCACTTTCTGCAGTGAACACTGTAAGGAGATTTATTGAGAGGCAGCCGAATATGTCAGAGGAGATATTTAAAGTTATAGTCCACTTAGAAAGTGTTATAGACAAACTTACTTACACATCTCTAAAGCAAACAACAATTGAAAAGTGTAAAAGGTGTAAAAAGTGTTTTTAGAATAAATATGAAATAGTAAATAAGGTGTGTAAAGAGCATTTTTCTTTATTCGACCATCGATAACATGCGATTTTCGATAATTCGAATTTTCGATGTCTCGAATTTTTTCTCCTCTCCCTTCAAGTTCGAGATATCGAGGTTTGACTGTATTTAGTCCACCTTTGCAATACGGGTAAAATGGGCGAGTTTTTTCGAAAGAATAAACATCAAAGAAGACAACAAAAAAAAAGTTTAGCTAATTACCTCGTGGAACTTTTTGGAACTAAGTTTCGAAAGTCATTCAAACATTGTAAAATGTCAAATTATAAAATATAAATTATAAGTTTGTCAAGATTAATAACTAATCCAACAAATTGAAAAATTTTACTATAATTTCAGACTAATTACTCTGATAAAAATGTAACAGTAAGGTGAAATTCCTATATATATTTCTGAAATAAAAAGTTAAAAGTTACATCTAAAAAAAAAAAAAAATTAGCATATTTTTCATTACATTGTTCTCTCGTCGGTTCAAAAAGTAAATTATAATGTTTAGAATGATTATGAATACTTAATTTGGGCTATATTAAAACTGTCTATGCATATTTTAGTTGAAAATTTAATTTTTGACTTTTGGCCAAAGTTCATGGTCTTCTGGCCTACAGTGCAATCTAATGACAGGCTTTGACTGCACATACGTTTTGCTCGATGGGATAAATTTAAATATTTTTTTTATTTTCTTATTTCATTTTTAAGGCACTGAATTAAAATTTTAAAAACTGCTGATATATTATTCAAGGAATGGAATTTCTCATTTTAAACCTAATATATTAGAACAGTCAAAATAAAATTCCGATAAATGGAGAGAACATGAGTATACACGAAAAATAATTTATTATTGCCCTTATTACAACAAAAATAGTAAATATTAATACCACATTTACCAGAAATCATATTCCCGCTTTGCAATTGCAAGTATACACTTTCAAGGGCAGAAGGAAAGAGATCGAACTTTTTATTAATGTTTTTAACAATTTAAGAAACTTTACTAAGAGTTATTTACACAATTTTTTTTTCTTTATGGAACAAATAATCCAGCAGTTTTAGAAAAAAAAATAAGAAAATATATTCTTCAAAGGGGCATGTCATATACAAAGCTCGCTGATTCCTCATTCATAATACGGAAATTAAAATGAATATTACAAATATTAAATTACTACATTCAACTATATACTTATAGAATATAGCATATCCTCTGTTTAAAAGAATACTTTACTTTGTAGAAAAAGTTACTTATTAAAACATATTTGTAAAGGTGCTTATTTCTAGACATAGCTACGTTGTATTTTTAAAAATGTAGCTGATAGATAAGAAAGACTTTCAAATTTGTAACTAGCATAACAAATATGTTAAAATTAGTGAAAAATACATAGACAAAAAATCCTCTGTTGCATTAAATGGCATAATGATTGAAGATTTTGTATTACTATAAATTTCTGAACCAGGAACGGATTATCCCTTTCAATTCAAAATATTTCATAAATATTAAATATAGTTTTTACTCATCTTCGGAATAAAGTAAAAAAATTCGGCAAGCTTGTATTTTACTACTTCCAAAAAAATATTTGTTAATCTATTTAATAATTTACGTTGTGATAGAAATTACTTAGACAAAGAAAAGAAATATAGATTAATAAAGTCTTCGAGTAGAAGCTTTTCCTCTCCTTGTCTTAAAAAAAAAAAAAGATAATAAGACATAGGATGGAATTTTAAAAAATAAATAAATAAAAAATTAAAAGGAGTTAAAAACAAGGAGTTAAATTCTTTTTTCTGAGTTAAAACGATAAAATAAGTCTTCAAGACACAATTTTTATTAGATACACGCGAACAGTTTCAAATTATGTAACATTTAACAATATTTATATTTTCAATAAGTCTTTATCACTTCATTGTTTCAGTTAATTATTTATTGTTGACCTATGGGCTGTACCTCATCTTTCTCATCACCATGGCTACCAGATGTTCAACTCACTGCCAATGGATGCTTTGGAAAAGAGGAGGAGATAGCAAGAAAACAAGTTTTGAGATGCCGGCTCTGGAATCACAACCACGTGGATTATCGTCTGCGTCGCATATGTGATTTTACTCTCAGCCGCAGACGATCAAATTTCATAAATATTTATATTGTGTTTGTTCGAAACTCTATTTGAATTTATTTTTATTGTAACACTTGCGGCGAAAAGAAATATATTTTAATTGCGTATAGTATTAAATTATTTTGTCTATCTCCGAAAAAAGGATATTTTTCACGAAAAATATATATATATCGATCAAATTTATCGAGTGATAGAGCAATATGACTTTAAGAAACATGCTGCACATACCATTTGTTTTTGTGGCAATTTTTTCTTCCTTTTCAATGGGTAAGTTTCTTTTCATCGTTTTATAGTTAATTTGTTTATTATAGTTTCCTAGAAATTGTAAATATCACTATCCATGCATATTAAAATGCTTATTCACCTATATCAGTCACTAGCACAAATGGGAATCATACTATGAGAGTGAATACAAATTGGGACTGTTCCTTGCGATACATTGTCTAAAATTAACTAAGTTTTGGTTTTTATTTAAAAGAAATAAAATTTTTTCCGCAGAGGTGTTTAGAAAAGTGTGGTTTCTCGGGTTTACCCTTCGATTTGAAAAAAATTGAAGAGGCATAAAGAAAATCGAGTTAGTTTAAATTTTTTTTAAAAATTGCATTGGAAATAAATATATTTATAAAATTCCTAAATCTATATTTATAACTCATCTTTGGTAAATGTGTATGGAAATTCTATTGTAAAAAATTTATTATTTCCAACAAAATATACTTTAATTTTTCTCAGAATATGTAAGTATTTTCATATTAAATTAATTTCATATTAAATTAATTTTAAAATCATTGTTTTCTCTGTATTATATTTTTCTTTAACCAATCATTTAGTAAATATTTCTTTTTAAGAATTCAATTGTTTTATAAAAATAATTATATTGGATTTAATGTTTTTGTGATCAGATGGATGTTTGGGGACGTTGCTTCCTTTACCTTATCTCTGTAATTCATTGGTTTTAATCACTCCATGTTAAAATTAATTACTAAAGTAAAGGCTAGAAATTTCACTGGTATAGAAATCGCAAAATAATTATCAAAAAGTGTAAAATCTCTAGCATTATTTCATTTTTAAATATTTTTTAGTTTACTTTATTTTAAAATTGAATTGAGTTGCTCAATTAGAATTTTTTTTCTTCTAATCAGCAACAGCGATGGAAAATGAAGAGTATCATTACATTCATAATATAATAAATTTATGAATAAATATATATAAATATATGTTATGATGGAATGTCTAATTTAAGAAATCAATTTAAATCGAATCAAAAGACTTTAGAAAATACTTATTATAGCTAAATTTCTATGTTATTTTGAATTCGAATCATCTGTTGTTGTTTTTTCATAATCAAGAAAAATTATTGATATTGTTATCTATTAAAAACTGTATTAATAAGAATATATGTATATATTTTGCTGTTAAGGGAAAATATATAGCTTATAAATTAAGTTTTAAATAATTTAATAATAAAAAACAATTATTAATTGTTTACTGAAAATATAATTTCGATCAATTGGATTGAGCGTAATATCGAGCTTTGAAAATTCTATTCAGAAGATATTTGATTATTTAGTATTTGACTACCGAAATATTTGCTATGCGCAGGAATTATAAGATAAAACAAAATAAACCAGGAAAAAGTCGTCATTGAACATGTTTTAACAAGTTCATATATCTGGCAACACTCAAGTATCAACTCTTTCGTCACATTAACCTCTACCTCTTTTTTCTCGTTTAATCCTTTCACCTCAAACTCGTGGAGAAATTACATCATACCGGTGAAATTACTCCTCTGATCTAAATATCACAACCTTGCGTCATATAAATTACCACTTACGATTAACATTGCAAATATGGTTATGAGTCATAATTTTATTATGATTATGAATCAATTATATAATTTGTCAATGAATTTGCAACGTATTAAATGTTGGGAATTTTGAATGTCACGTTTCTATAATATTTTTTTATAATTAATTTAATTATTCAACTGGAAAGTATTAATTTAATTGATCTGTGCATTTATCGATAGTCTTCCTTTATTGTTGGATTAAACAAATAATTCATGCATATTTCAGCACTTTGAATAGTTTTATATAATACATTGTGGTGCATGCTTATATATAACATTTTATGAATTATTTTTTAATTCAAGCGCTTTTTAATACTAAGTTTTATTGTTGACATAAATAAAATTAATGTCGCGAAATTTTCATATAGTATACTCCTTTTTTTCGAGGACCAAATATTCAAGCTGTTTTATATTTTTTATTTGATTTATAAAGTTAGAAAATATTGAAGTAAATAAATTAGAATCAAATATAGCATTGCAAATGTGTTAAGTTTCATAAATTTTTTTCTTTGTTGTACATTTACTTGAGTATTTCCCGACTTTTTCTCTCGATTAGAATAGAATGTATTCATGCTGATGAATTAAATACCTTATTAATTGTTAGCGGAAATGGGTTTCTGTATGTCTCCCTCCCCTAACCATTCGTCTGGTGCAGTGGTGGGGGGACTATGGTTGATTTAATCGTCAAATTAGGTACCCACAACGATCAAGCTTCTACAGCAATATTTATATTTTATGTTATTGGGTAAAACAGGTAAAAAAGCGACTCCTTCAGTTATAAAAGATACGCTATTCTTGTCTCTGTTAACATTACTAAAAATAATTGTTTAGATGCAGATCTTTACCAGAAAAAAATAATTTGGTCCCACTAAATTTTATTATAAGCGGAATATTCCATTATCAATGCCGTTTAGCTTGATCAACTATATTTCTGAAAAATAGAAAAAAATATACCGTTTCGTACATCGTGAGAAATTCTAGATCAAACTATTGTAAAAAGTACCAGAACTCAGGTTGCCGGCACTTTTTACAGTAAAATTCACTTTTACCTGAACATGTTATGGAACAAAAATCTGATATACTGTAACTTTTACTGTTATAATTACCGAAAAAATCACTGAATAACTCTAATTAAATAAATTTTATTTTAAAAAGTATAGTATAATATTTTATGGTGAAATACGGTTAAATGGATTTTACAGATGATGCATCCAAAATGCCGGCACTTTTTTCCGTAATTTGAACCGAAATTTTTTACAGTAATCTTATACTGAAGAAACACCCATTATTTTATACATTTTCTTACAAATAGATTGATTTTTTAAAAATAAAAAAAAATTCTATTATTAAAAATTTGTTCGAGTGTGTATAATGAAGAGAGCATTATATTGTGAACTAAGTTCGTCAATTTTATGAATGGAAATAATGACTTGAGAGAAACATTTTCAGTACAGTCTTGTTACATATGTACATACAAAATGTTTTAAATCATAAAAGAATAAGGATTTGTAAAGTATTTTTATTTATTACAACCTTTGTTAACTCATAATTTTTATGAAACCGAAGCTTTGCGCAATCAGCCATAACGCTGGTTGCGAAAAATATACTAGTTTTGCGAAGACCATAGCGCTTTATAAATTGGAGAATTTCATCCCACTTAAAAAATTATATTTTAAAATTGTTTTTTCTGCTTTTATGCCCTTACAAAGCGAATGTAAAAATGTTATTAAATTAACTCTCGCTTTTTTTTTTAAAGATTTTAATTGAAAAAACATCAGAAATTTTAAAAGATTATCAGATTTTTAGATTATCAGTGAAAAATCATCAGAAATTTAAAAATTTTGATATAATTAACCTTTCAAAAAATTTTATGGCATATAAATATTTTATAATTTGAGTCAAGTGCATTTTATTTTATTACCAAAATGCAAAAAGTACACTACAAAAATATCTTACAATATGCAAAATATTTTAAAAATTAAAATTAATTATTTCTTAAGTAATAACTAAAATTTAATTGATTACATTTTTTCAAAAAACAGAAAAAACAGCATTTTATTGCATTTATGAGTTTCTTTTCTTTTAAGGTAAGCATTTCTTACATTTTAATTTTATAAAAATTATATATTTTTGGCCATTATTTAAAGCTCGGGGTGCAGTTAAAAACGACGAATAAAAAAAACAAGCGAAAAAAAGCGATGCTTTATTATATTTATTCCATCTGAAATCAGATATTAAAAACCAATAGGAGGAAACAAATTTTTTCACAAATACTATTACAACTGCCAATAGAAGGTTGGAAGTTAATCCAATATTTCTTTCCTTCATTTAATCTACTTCTTGAATGGGCTGATATTTATGAATGAAAGAAGAAAAAAAATCTACAAAATACGACGAATCCATTCAAGGCAGGACTTGAACTCGATAAGGACCAACAAAGAAGCTATTTCAGTATGGTACTTGAAATCTTATCTGTTGTATATGTATTTTTTTTCTCTCGTTTTTTTCACGACGGCTTTGTGAATTATGTGTTTTTCTTTAGTGTTATCAAAGGACCGGAATCCAAGTTCTGGGAAATTTTTGATGTGACCGAATGTTGAAGCGCGTCCTAGCTATCTCATTCAATGATAACAATTTGAGTGACTTTATTGAAAATTCTCATTGGAAGGAAAATTGAGGAATTTCTTTATGAGGATATAAATGTCTTGGTCTTTGTTTATGAGTCCACAAAGTTCCGAGCAGAATTTTTTAATCTAAATTTTTTTTCTAATCATTGAGTTTAATCTATATCCAAGCTTAGTTTCGACTCTTTCTTCTGACTAGTTAGATTATCTTCATAGCAGTAGCTCAGATTTCAGACCTTTTCATATCCAGCTTGTTAAGCTTTAAATTTGATCAGGTAGGATGATTCAATGCTGTTTAAAATGCTTTTATTTACTTTTATTAGGCATATTGTTACTTTTATTAGGCATGTGTTTTTCTTTAGTGTTATCAAAGGACCGGAATCCAAGTTCTGGGAAATTTTTGATGTGACCGAATGTTGAAGCGCGTCCTAGCTATCTCATTCAATGATAACAATTTGAGTGACTTTATTGAAAATTCAAATTGGGAGGAAAATTGAGGAATTTCTTTATGAGGATATAAATGTCTTGGTCTTTGTTTATGAGTCCACAAAAGTCCGAGCAGAATTTTTTAATAAATTTTTTTTCTTCTAATCGTTGAGTTTAAGCAATATCCAAGCTTAGTTCCAAGTCTTTCTTCTGGCTAGTTAGATTATCTTTATTGCAGTAGCTAAGATTTTAGACCTTTCATATCCAGCTTGTTAAGCTTTAAATTTGATCAGGTAGGATGATTCAATGCTGTTTAAAATGCTTTTATTTACTTTTACTAGGCATATCAAGTTAATTTTTCAAGCGATTATCATTGTTTGTTTCATTAAGATTTAATATTTATTTAAGTATACGCCTGTTTTTCACAAAATTATAAAAACTGGACTTATTTCTGTCTTAAGGTTTTTCAATTAAAATTATTCGTAACAATAATTAATTTATAAAAAGTTCGATGAATAGACTGTATGGGCATAGTTACACATAAATTAGAAATTATCTATAAATTATTTTTACCTTATATACGGAGTGTATTTGAATTATTTATAATTGATAACTAGGTTAATTATAAACTGATACTGTCAACACCATATCATATTAATATACCAATTGTAATATCAGGTTAGAAAGTAACAGCATTATTATTATAACTGATTATTAAATTAATTATTTCCCAATATCATCAACACCATATATCATACTCCAATTATAATATGAGGTTGAGAAATAATCAAAGACAGTTGTGCTGACTAAACAGTTTCGATGCTTTGTACCAGCATTATCATCAGGTAAACTGACTATTAAGTTTATATGCCAAAACCATCAACTCCATATATTGTACTTCCATTATAATATCGGGTTCGAAAATAACAACAAAGACAGTTGTGCTGACTAAATAGTATCGATGCTATGGGCAAGCATTATCATCAGCATCATATTATATCATACTCCAATTCTATCAGGTTAATAATAGAATCAGGTTAAAAAGCAACAGCAAAGACAGTGGTTCTAACTAAACAATCTCGATGCTATGCACAAGCATTATCATCAGTATAACTGATAACTAAGTTTATTTTATGACAATACCATCAATGCTGCATCATATCATACTTCCATTATAATATCAGGTTATAAAGTTACAGCAAAGACAGTCGTGCTGACTGGACAGATTGATGCTGTAGACAAGCATCACCTTTATCAAATTGTAAAATTTTCTAGTATTTTCAGTGGTGATAGCAGTGTTTTCACTACAGCGCGAGAACGTTAGAATCTCACATATTTTTTTCTAAAAAAAAATTATAAACACGAGAATAAAAAATTATAAACACGAGAAGTTCGTGCACTCTATTAATCAATTTCAAAATGCGCGAATTTTGGAAAAAATTTTGTCTTTTTGAATAAAATCCGTTTCACTTTTCTTCCTTGATCTTTCATTATTTTGAACATCGGTCCTTGTTATCTAGCTTCCCTATTTACCAGTATTGTTCAGAACCGGTGCGAACCTAAGGTGCGAACAGCAGAACACCACCCCCCTGCCGAACCACGGAACCCCTTTCAGAACACATTTCTCTGCAACCACGTGTTCACCGTAGGTAAGGTTTCTTCATGTAAGACGTTTACATTTTTTGTGTATGAATCTAAGATGGACAAATACCTTGTTAAGGCGACATCTTGTACTCCGTAGCGGACAAATGAAAATGAAACAAATGTCGGTAGAAACGGTCAAAACGNTGCAACCACGTGTTCACCGTAGGTAAGGTTTCTTCATGTAAGACGTTTACATTTTTTGTGCATGAATCTAAGATGGACAAATACTTTGTTAAGGCGACATCTTGTACTCCGTAGCGGATAAATGAAAATGAAACAAAAAACGGTCAAAACGAAACAAATACGGATATTTTTCAGCCAAATAAATATAATAGCTGATGAAAAAGTAGATATAGAACATTTTCCATATGATGATGCAACAAAAATAATCAATTAGAAGATGTTAAAAATGTATTATAATTGAAGAAATAATTTTATTCCAAGTCTATTCGTGTTTTTTTAATTTTTAGAAATCTCACTCAACTTTTTGAAATCTCACCCTGTTTTTGAGAAATTCTCTCCCATTTTTTTTCTGTAATGAAAACACTGTAGTGTCTATTGCTTTCACCTATAATTTTCAGTGTTTCTTTGCTATATTATTTGTTATTGGAATAAAAAAATAACTCGGAGCCAAATAAATTGAAAACAAAATTCAGATAAAAGATTTTTTTTCCACTTAAAGGCAATTTATTTCGGTTTCCAATTTTCAAGAATTCAACAGTAGTATACAGAATCGGATGTTGAAGAAGTTATTTGTGAAAAAGACAAAGGAAATAATCAAATTTATATTGCATGTGAGGACCCATGGCAACTGTGGATCGTAAACTGTGTCTCGGTGGGGGAGGTGAGCGGAATTGCTTTACCACAAATTCCTTATAATCGCAAACCTTAAGAACATAATTGTTTTCCCACACTATGTAAGTGAAAGGAAGTGGAGAAAAAAGTTCTTTGTTGGAAAAAAGTACAGCACAACCAAAAACGCTTCTTTTTTTCTCTACGCTCCATGGAACACCGAATCGCGGATTCGATTCAACGATTTCGCTTCTCGGCTGGACATTGTTTTTGTGATTATTTTCTTGCTTTATTTTAGTTCTTAAGATGAGATATGTGGAACATCACTAGATCCTAATCGCCGGAGATCAAGACTGGAAATCTTTTGTCCGGTCCGTGTTTTCTGGCTGGTTGGTCTTGTAATTACGTTCGATATGGAGGTGGAAGGGTAGGGTTTTTTTTTACAGTGAATTTATGGAATCGATTTTCGAAATCACTCACTGTTAAGCCTACTCAATCAATCAGGATTTTAATGCAAGTTCTTTTCCCCCAAGTTTTTTGAGTTAATGTTGAAAGAAACAAAGGCATTTTTGAAGCGTATTTCCTATTCTGAATCAAACATCTAGCTGTAATAGTCATCATTAAATGTTAAAAAACACCCCTTTTTTAAAAATAAGAACGTATTTTTCTCAATAAAATATCAGTACAACATGATACTTTTGCTATAAGCATGATAAAAAATTTTGTTTTTAATATATATATATATATATATAT